>NC_052311.1:49562171-49692466 GCF_016432855.1 Salvelinus namaycush
TTGCGCGTTCCTGTCCCATCGGTTATCACCTGCGGAACGCAACTACGACATTGGCAACAGAGAGTTGTTGGCAGTGAAGTTAGCACTGGAGGAGTGGCGCCATTGGTTAGAGGGTTCGGGGGTACCTTTTATAGTTTGGACCGATCACAAGAATTTGGAATATATCAGAACCGCCAAGCGACTCAACTCCAGGCAGGCGCGGTGGGCACTCTTTTTCGGACGTTTTGACTTCTCTCTCTCGTATCGCCCGGGTTCCAAGAATGTCAAACCCGATTCCCTTTCTCGCATTTTTGACCATTCCGAACGCCCATCCACTCCCGAGTGCATCCTACCCGGGACCCTAGTGGTTTCCACACTCACATGGGAGGTTGAATCGAGAGTCAAAACGGCCTTAGAAGGGGTAAAGCCTCCGCCCGGTTGCCCGCCTAATCGGTTGTTTGTGCCGGAGGGGTGTCGGTCCGATGTTATTCGGTGGGGGCATTGCTCCAACGTAGCGTGTCATCCAGGAGTCAGCCGCACTAGCTTTTTGGTTAAGCAACGCTTTTGGTGGCCACTGATGGCTCGTGACATTCACAGTTTTGTCTTGGCTTGCTCGGTTTGTGCCACTGGGAAGACTTCTAATCGACCTCCAGATGGGTTACTCCAACCGCTGTCGGTCCCTTCGAGACCCTGGTCCCACATCGCGCTAGATTTTGTTACCGCCCTCCCGCCCTCCCAGGGCAAGACGGTTGTTTTGACCGTGGTGGACCGGTTCTCGAAGGCGGCTCATTTTATTCCCTTGCCTAAATTACCATCTGCCAAGGAGACAGCGGTAACTGTCGTGGATCACGTCTTTCGCTTACATGGCCTGCCGATGGACGTAGTTTCTGACAGGGGGCCCCAATTTGTGTCCAAGTTTTGGCAAGAGTTTTGTAGGTTACTGGGAGCGAGTGTCAGTCTGTCTTCAGGGTTTCATCCCCAGAGCAACGGTCAAACGGAGAGGGCCAACCAAGATTTGGAGAGAGTGTTGCGATGTTTGGTTTCTAAGAATCCCTCTTCCTGGAGTCAACAACTCTCTATGGTTGAGTACGCTCACAATTCGTTGCCAGTGGCAGCCACGGGTCTCTCTCCGTTTGAGTGTAGTTTAGGTTACCAGCCACCTATCTTTCCCAGTACGGAGTCCGAGGTCACTGTTCCCTCCGCTCACGCTTTCATCCAGAGGTGCCGTCACGCATGGAGCAGAGCCCGTGAGACTCTTCTCCGGGTGGGGGCGCGCACCAAGGCTAAGGCCGATCGCCGCCGGTCGAAGCCTCCGGTATATGTCGTTGGCCAAGGAGTGTGGCTTTCTACTAAGAACATTCCACTCCGATCCGTTTCGAACAAGCTTGCCCCCAAATTTATCGTCCCGTTCAAAGTCACCAGGATCATTAGTCCGGTGGCGGTCCGGCTCAAGCTTCCTCCGGCGTGTAGGAGAATTCATCCTACCTTTCATGTGTCTAAAATAAAACCTGTGTTTCAGGCACGCATTAACCCGCCGGTCCCGGTTCCCCCGCCGCCACGACTTGTTGATGGGGAGCCCACCTTTTCTGTCAATCGTATTTTGGACTCTAGAAGGAGGGGACGCGGAATCCAGTACCTGGTGGACTGGGAGGGTTACGGTCCGGAGGAGAGAAGTTGGGTACCTGCTAGGGACATTCTGGATCACTCCCTTATCGATGATTTCAATCGACAGGTAAATTCGCCTGGGAACGCCAAGAGGCGTTCCTAGGGGGGGGGGTATTGTCACGGTTCATGAATCCACTGCCTCCCTCTCTCTCTCTCTCTTTCTCTTTCTCTTTCTCTTTTTCTCTCTCTCTCTCCCGTGTTTGTGTGGGCGTGGTTCCCAATCTCGGCCTGATTGTCTGCGCCAGCTGGAATCACTTATCTTCCCTTTATATGTTCTGTAACCAGTGTTTCTTGTTGTCAGATCATTGTTACTTCCCTGAGGTTGTGTCGTGTGTCTGGGCTCTTTCTCTCGGCGCCCTTGTGTGGATTATCTTCTGGGCTCCTTCCTACCCATCCGGACACATTCCCCTGGATTTCTCAGCACGCTATCATCGGTATATGCGCCCTAGTCCCTGGGTCGGATTCCGTCTGAGTACAGTCTGTCTGTCCTGTTGCTGCTGTAAACTGTATTTCATTAAACCATCGTTGTTTGCATCTTGCATCCGCCTCTGTGTTGTCACAGAAATGCTGTGCTATTATGCAGAATTGAAATTGTACAGCCTTTTAACTTGCAGGGATGGCCACTCTCAAATGTCTTAATCATAGGTTACTGCGACTTTCTCCGTTTCCTATTTCTATCATGTTAAATATTAGCCACTATCAGTATCGACCATCAGTAAGCCTAATAACAACACATATTCAACTGCCAAATTACTGTTAGTTCCCTTTAGTTGGTATAGCCTACATAGCCTTTATATGACTCGTACATGCTTTCCTAACCCAAAAACAATTTCATTACATTGTTTTGTTTACCTTCATTTGCTTCCCCTGTAAACGCTGTCACGGCCATGTGGTTGTTGCTGCGGATCATTAGTAACAGTTGTTAATATTCAGAAAAAGACATGTAGGCTAATTAAATTGTTATGGAGCGGAGCGTAGATCAAACCATAACAGTTTGATCTCGATGCATTCCGCAATATTTAAGATACACCTATTTAAAGGGATGGTTTAAAATAAGGTACTGGAAACCCTGTTTAATGAAAACTCCATGAGAAAATCTGTTGGCCAGCAAGTGGGAGGGTTTTCAGCGGTTGAATTACATTTATTCAGAGCACTCAAGGGAACCATGCCTGCAAAGTCCGTTACGCAACTTCACAAGGTAAGTCTGAATACAAACTATTGAGAAGTGCTGTAACGATCGTCTAATGGAGGAGACCAAGGTGCAGCGTGGTAAGTGTTCATATTTTAATAGAATAAATAACCTGAACACTGAACAAAATAACAAAGAGCAAGAACGAAAAAATAAAACAGTTCTGTAAGGTTAAGACACACAAAACAGAAAACAACTACCCACAAACACAGGTGGGAAAAGGCTACCTAAGTATGGTTCTCAATCAGAGACAACGATAGACAGCTGCCTCTGATTGAGAACCACACCCGGCCAAACACATAGAACTAGACAACATAGAACACAACATAGAATGCCCACCCCAACTCACGCCCTGACCAAACCAAAATAGAGACATAAAAAAGGAACTAAGGTCAGGGCGTGACAATTGCATTGGAAAGGTGTGCATAAGTAAGGTGTAATTTCCTAAATCGGAAAACGGTTCCTATACACATTAAGTAATGAGAGAAACAATGTTAATTCCACCCATTTACTAACATTAAAGTTGCTGAACAGGAATATTAAGCTGTTATGGCTCTTAGCTGAGTAAAACCAGACAAAACATCAACTGAAAATACACTGACCTGTCTGACACACCTTGTTCACCTGATTGTCATTATCTTAATGACTTTACCACTGTTTCCTTAAAAATGAAGCATAAAACCTCCTGGTAAATGGGTAATGGATGAAGGATTTTCACACACTGGATAGTGAACTGTAATGTTTGATAGGATAGGGGACATCTCAAATTACGTAATGTGGAATATTTGGGAAATAGGATTCAGGAAGTAGCCCAATGGGCACACACTGCTTTAATAAATGTTGAGCCAATGTGGAATAGATGTTGAATTGATGATTTTACAGCTGAGTTTTCCTTCCTCACACTGACGCCTCCTGGCCAGTGTGTTTCCCAGCGTCAGTCATTACCACCCATCACACCACATACCGTTGAGTCCCTTTCCAATGGTAAGGAGTTAGCGTAGTGTGACATCTGACAGCGGGACGATACAAGAAGATCCAAAAAACACTGAGGGGTACCAGACGGGCTTACCAATTCCTCCTCAATACAAATTCACTATGGAGATCGCCTCATCCTCTACACTCTTAAAGAAAATGGTTCCAAAAAGGGGTTTCGGCTGTCCCCATAGGAGAACCCATTTTGAACGTAAACTAAACCAGTACTGGCGGATGTCAACATCCACGTCCCAATACACAGGGCCAACGATTCGGAAGGACAGATTGATAGGCTGGAGTGCACTCACAGGACCCTCACCAACATGAAACCACAGGGTGCAGGAAAGCAGGTCCTCTGGCATCCTGGTCCCCAGGCGGTGATTCTCATCCTTGACCAGGAGATGGTGGGGTTATGAAGTTGGAGCCACGGGAGGCAGAGGATGACTTTATGTACAGGTGCGGTGGTGATGCGGAAGGGAAGGCTTTCCTGGTGCATGGGTCCCACAGTGAGGGTGAGTGGTGCTGTGATGTGTGTAATCGCGCAGGATTCCAAAGGTAGCATATCCAGGGCATGGACAGGAAAAGGAGAGGAGAGCGGGTAGGAAGGTAAGTTCAGGGAGGAGGCGAGGGCCTGGTCGATGAAGTTCCCAGCGGAACCGGAGTCCACTAGAGCTGTAGAAACGACACTTGAGGGACAGCCAGTGAAAAGGGTTTGGTGGAAAATGATGATAATGAAATACTCACACATACACTGGGAGATGGAAGGTCAGGGTCCCACTCCTCTGCTCTTAGTGGACCCCGGGTTGGGATGCACTGGACACCACTGAAGCTGGTGCCCCTCCTGGCTGCAATAGGGACAGAGTTCCAGCTGTCTCCGGTTATACCTCTCTTCTGCTGAGAGGTGTGTGGCTCCTACCGCCATGGGTTCAGGCTCCGCCTCAGGACAGCCAAAGGAGGGAGGCGAGTGGCGATGTGGACACTGGCGCTCACGAAGAAGGTTATCCAGATGGAGGGCTCCTGTCTGATAGGCAAAATAGAGGGAGCACTGGAGTAGGAACCATGGCATTTTGGAAGGGACAGTCAGACATCGCTGACCTGGGCGGACGGCTGGTTAGGCTGAGGGACTGGCTCACTGTGACAACCCATGTTAGGAGGCCCTCTGTCACAGGTATGGAGAACCTCGCTGGTGTTGTCGAGGTGGTGGAGAACGCGGAGGACCTCCTGGTCGTGGTGTAGGTGGAGTAGATGACCCTGTTCCTTGACCGTCTGGAAGATGGTGTTTTCTTCTGCTGCTTCCTATTTTTCCAGAATTCTGTAACGCATACGCAGAGAGTCAGGAAGCAGGTGCAGAAAATGAGTTTAATAATAAGAAACATGAAGATAAACAAAACAGGAGTAGCGTACTGAACGTAAACAAAACCAAAACTGTCTGAAGACTGAGGCTACTGATGGCTAAATAAAGGGCAAGTAATTAAGGTAATGATTAAGTCCAGGTGTGCATAACGAATGAGAGCAGGTGTGCGTAGGGCTGTGGCGGTCATGACATTTTGTCAGCCGGTAATTGTCAAGCAAATAACTGCTGGTCTCACGGTAATTGACTGTTAATTAACATAAACACGTTTAGCATCTCCTGGCTTCCACAAGCCACTGGTGCAGACCTTTGGAACACCTATGTTTTAAAAAGTCTAATAAATCCATGTAACATAACCTACACCATCCCAATAAATCCATTATTTAGGTCTAAAGAAACATGATATGAAGAAAATGTAATCTATTTTAGAAGAACAGAATAGCATATTCTGAGTTGTCCATAATTAAGTTAGGCCCTGATCTGGCTATTACATATTACTGTGGACTACACTAGTTAATTTAGTAGACAAGATTTGCATAGAATTCCATGGCATTATTTTATATTATTGTATAGTATGAAGAATACAATTGAACATAGCTGAATAAAATAGATAGGAATTTTTTTCTCCAAATGATTTGAGGGTGTGCTCACATGCGGCTATTCTGTGTTGAGCGGTTAACAGAGAAACAGCTACTCCTATATGCTTAATTTAGAGTTATTTATGTAACTTTAGTTGTGATACAAATGTTGGACTATATGTTTAGATGTTTTAATACTTTCTAAGTTGCATGAAAGGCATGAGCTTTGCTTTGTTTTTTGCGCAGGCTGTACACACTTCATCAGTCTCATTCACAATTTGACAAGCACTTGATAATGCCTCGGATTTCCCGGCTGCATTCTTTGTGTGGCCGTAATGTCCTCTAAATAAATTTGCAGCCAGTGGCCTTTTCCCTTCTCCAGGCTGCATGCCGAAGCACCTCTCACTCACATGGCTCTCAGTCACGGGATCGGGTTTTTCTCACAGGCTACAAGTGAAGACAGACACATCCGGGACGCAACTGCGCGCGTCCTTATCAAATTCCGTGGCGCATATTGAAGATATTGGAAGAACTGTCCACATTTACTTTTCGTCAGCCAACAAGACGAGTAGGCCTAATGAACAGCAAAAGCACTAGCCTATGTCAATCTACTATCCCCCATAGTACAAAAGTTTACCTATTCTATTCTGTGGGAGAAATAAATATTCCAAACAGTCTGGGACAGTTGTGGGATGCGATAGACACCAAATTAATACAACCACAGAATCAAAAAATGTGTTTTAAGCAATGAGCCTGACTCAACAGATGAGAATGTTTAGCTTAAAATGTTGATAAACTATTAGGCTTTTTCTTCACATTACAAGCGGAGCAATGGCACACGGCAGTAGGCTATTAGCGTGAATGTTCCAGGAAAACACAATTCTCAAAAGTGACCACAAATGCGATTATGCATATACAAGATGGCGTAGCAGTAGGACGTATGTGTTTGTCCTTGTCTTATCCCGTGTCTTATCCCATTTAAATAGCCGGTCTTCTTTGTATATATCTTAATCTCACTTTCTATCTACGAACTAAATATACTTTCCTGCAACCCAACTCACCCAATGTGGTACGGATCTGCTATTTTTATTCCTTATAACTGGAACTTCCATCAGGAGATAACATCAGAAGCCTCCTCCCTAAGTTTGTTTTATTCACTGCTTTAGCACACTCCGCCAACCCTGATGTCCTAGACATGTCTGAATCCTGGCTTAGGAAGGCCACCAAAAATTCTGACATTTCCATCCCCAAATACAACATTTTCCACCAAGATAGAACTGCCAAAGCGGGTGGAGTTGCAATCTACTGCAGAGATAGCCTGCAGAGTTTGGTCATGCTATCCAGGTCTATGCCCAAACAGTTCGAGTTTCTACTTTTAAAAATCCACCTTTCCAGAAATAAGTCTCTCACTGTTGCCGCTTGTTATAGACCCCCTTCACCCCCCAGCTGTGCCCTGGACACCATATGTGAATTAATTGCCCCCCCCCCCCCCCCTCCATTTATCTTCAGAGTTTGTACTGTTAAGTGACCTAAACTGGGATATGCTTAACGGCCATCCTACAATCTAAGCTAGATTCCCTCAATCTCACACAAATTATCAAGGAACCTACCAGGTACAACCCTAAATCACTAATCACGGGCACCCTCATAGATATCATCCTGACCAAGCTGCCCTCTAAATACACCTCTGCTGTCTTCAACCAGGATCTCAGTGATCATTGCCTCATTGCCTGCGTGCGTAATGGGTCCGCGGTCAAACGACCACCCCTCATCACTGTCAAACGCGCCCTAAAACACTTCAGCGAGCAGGCCTTTCTAATCGACCTGTCCCGGGTATCCTGGAAGGATATTGACCTGATTCCGTCAGTAGACGATGCCTGGTTATTCTTTAAAAGTGCTATCCTCACCATCTGTCACACCCTGACCTTAGTGTTCCTTTTTTATGTCTCTATTTTGGTTTGGTCAGGGCGTGAGTTGGGGTGGGCATTCTATGTTTTGTGTTCTATGTTTTCTATTTCTGTGTGTTTGGCCGGGTGTGGTTCTCAATCAGAGGCAGCTGTCTATCGTTGTCTCTGATTGAGAACCATACTTACGTAGCCTTTTCCCACCTGTGTTTTGTGGGTAGTTGTTTTCTGTCTTTGTGTCTGTACCAGACAGGACTGTTTCGTTTCGTTTCATTCTCTTTGTTATTTTGTTTAGTGTTCTGTTTTAATAAATTAACATGAACACTTACCACGCTGCGCCTTGGTCCGATGATTCCTCATCTTCAGACGACGAACGTTACACCATCTTAATAAGCATTCCCCGTTAAAAAAAATGTAAACTAAGAACAGATATAGCTCTTGGTTCACTCCAGATTTGACTACCCTTGACCAGCACAAAAACATCCTGTGGCGTACTGCATTAGCATCGAATAGCCCCCGCAATATGCAACTTTTCAGGGAAGTTAGGAACCAATATACACAGGCAGTTAGGAAAGCAAAGGCTAGCTTTTTCAAACAGAAAATTGCATCCTGTAGCACAAACTCCAAAAAGTTCTGGGACACTGTAAAATCTATGGAGAACAAGAACACTTCCTCCCAGCTGCCCACTGCACTGAGGCTAGGAAACACTGTCACCACTGATAAATCTACAATAATCGATAATTTCAGTAAGCATTTTTCTACGGCTGGCCATGCTTTCCACCTGGCTACCCCTACCCCGGTCATCAGCTCTGTACCCCCCACAGTAACTTGCCCAAGCCTCCCCCATTTCTCCTTCACCTAAATCCAGAAAGCTGATGTTCTAAAAGAGCTGCAAAATCTGGACCCCTACAAATCAGCTGGGCTAGACAATCTGGACCCTCTCTTTCTAAAATTATCCGCCACAATTGTTGCAACCCCTATTCAGCCTGTTCAACCTCTCTTTCGTGTCGTCTGAGATCCCTAAAGATTGGAAAGCTGCCGCTGTCATCCCCCTCTTCAAAGGGGGAGACACTCTAGACCCAAACTGTTACAGACCTATATCTATCCTATCCTGCCTTTCTAAAGTCTTCGAAAGCCAAGTTAACAAACAGATCACCGACCATTTCGAATGCCACTGTACCTTCTCCGCTATGCAATCTGTTTTCCGAGTGGGTCATGGGTGCACCTCAGTCACGCTCAAGGTCCTAAACGATATCATAACCGCCATCGATAAAAGACAATACTGTGCAGCCGTCTTCATCAACCTGGCCAAGGCTTTCGACTCTGTCAATCATCGCATTCTTATTGGCAGACTCAACAGCCTTGGTTTCTCAAATGACTGTCTCGCCTGGTTCACCAGCTACTTCTCAGATAGAGTTCAGTGTGTCAAATCAGAGGGCCTGTTGTCCGGACCTCTGGCAGTCTCTACAGGGGTGCCACAGGGTTCAATTCTCGGGCCGACTCTTTTCTCTGTATACATCAATGATGTCGCTCTTGCTGCTGGTGATTCTCTGATCCACCTCTACGCAGACGACACCATTCTGTATACTTCTGGCCCTTCTTTGGACACTGTGTTAACAAACCTCCAGATGAGCTTCAATGCCATACAACACTCCTTCCGTGCCCTCCAACTGCTCTTCAATGCAAGTAAAACTAAATACATGCTCTTCAACCGATCCTGCCCGCACCCTCCTGTCCGTCTAGCATCACTACTCCGGATGGTTCTGACTTAGAATATGTGGACAACTACAAATACCTAGGTGTCTGGTTAGACTGTAAACTCTCCTTCCAGACTCACATTAAGCACCTCCAATCCAAAATTAAATCTAGAATCTTCCTATTTCGCAACAAAGCATCCTTCACTCATGCTGCCAAACATACCCTCGTAAAACTGACTATCCTACCGATCCTTGACTTTGGCGATGTAATTTACAAAATAGCCTCCAACACCCTACTCAGCAAATTGAATGTAGTCTATCACAGTGCCATCCGTTTTGTCACCAAAGCCCCATATTCTACCCACCACTGCAACCTGTATGCTCTCGTTGGCTGGCCCTCGCTTCATATTCATCGCCAAACCCACTGGCTCCAAGTCATCTATAAGTCTGCTAGGTAAAGCCCTGCCTTATCTCAGCTCACTGGTCACCATGGCAGCATCCACCCATAGCACGCGCTCCAGCAGGTATATTTCACTGGTCATCCCCAAAGCCCTCCTCTTTGGCCTCTTTTCCTTCTAGTTCTCTGCTGCCAATGACTGGAACGAATTGCAAAAATCACTGAAGCTGGAGTCTTTTATCTCCCTCACTAACTTTAAGCATCAGCTGTCAGAGCAGCTTACAGATCATTGTATCTGTACACAGCCCATCTGTAAATAGCCCACCCAACTACTCATCACCATATTGTTATTTTTTTTCTTATCCTTTGCACCCCAGTATCTCTACTTGCATATTCATCTTCTGCACATCTATCACTCCAGTTTTGAATTGCTATATTGAAATTATTTTGCCACTATGGCCTATTTATTGCCTTACCTCGCCTTCTGGATGGTAACGGGGTGAACAGTCAGTGGCTCGGGTTGTTGTTGTCCTTGAGGATCTTTTTGGCCTTCCTGTGACATCAGGTGCTGTAGGTGTCCTGGAGGGCAGGTAGTTTGCCCCCGGTGATGCGTTGTGCAGACCGCACCACCCTCTGGAGAGCCTTGCGGTTGTGGGCAGTGCAGTTGACGTACCAGGCGGTGATACAGGCCGACAGGCCACCCTTTGCCTTGATGACAGCTTTGCACACTGTTGGCATTCTCTCAATTGTGCATATATAAAAGTTTGTGAGGGTTTTAGGTGACAAGCCTAATTTCTTCAGTCCCCTGAGGTTGAAGTGGCGCTGCTGCGCCTTCTTCTCCACACTGTCTGTGTGGGTGGACTATTTCTTCAACCTCATGGCTTGGTTTTTGCTCTGACATGCACTGTCAACTGTGGGACCTTATATTGACAGGTGTGTGCCTTTCCAAATCATGTCCAAACAATTGAACTTACCACAGGTGGACTCCAATCAAGTTGTAGAAACATCTCAAGGATGATCAATGGATCAATGCACCTGAGGTCAATTTCGAGTCTCACAGCAAAGGGTCTGAATACTTATGTAAATAAGGTATTTCTGTTTTTTATTTTTAATAGATTTGCAAACATTTCTACAAATCTGTTTTTGCTTTGTAATTATGGGGTATTGTGTGTAGATTGATGAGGAAAACAATTAATTTAATCTGTTTTAGAATAAGGCTGTAACGTAACAAAATGTAGGAAAAGTCAAGAGGGCTGAATACTTTCCGAATGCACTGTATCTGAACTAACATCTATCTGAATTTCTGTCGTTGTCCATTTTGAAAGTCCTGAAAGAATAGGCCTACCTCCTCGCAGCTCGTTTGTTTGCACTTGCTTATACTTACCTCAGCTTATACTATAGGGCTAAGTGTTAATGATATAAGAACAAACATGATGAATTTACTGAACATAAACTTAATATTGTTTGTGTATGGTTCAAAAGTTAAAACTCATGTTGGCGTTCATTATTATTGAAGGAGAATGCGGTTCTTATCTACTTACACAAAACCACAAGGAGTCAGTAGAAACCACATTTGTTTAAGCAAGTCAGCCCATATCAGCTTTAGTTTTAAAAAGGCAGCAATGAGGCTGAATAAACTGCTTCGCTGCCAGACGAGGCTCCGCTGATAACCAGGTGTAGCGGTGGTAAGGATTCATTCCATGGTGCTGAAAGGAAAGCTCCGCTGTTGGGACAGCTTTATGTAGGCCATAACAGTTTGTGGGCACCGTTTGTCACCATTATAATGCAATTCGTGTATTGTTCAGTGTTGTGTTGTGCAGTGGCTTTGCTGGCATGCAGCTAGAAAAAAATTGTTGAGTTTGCCCCACCAAGATTTATATGCTAAAATTGCCACTGACTGCAATGTGTACAATTTTATTTGGGCTGTTGCTACTCCTCGTCTGTGCACCCCTTTGCTGACAATCAGTTGCACAACAGATGTTGTACTGTTTTTAGAGGCTGTCTTAAAATAGCAAGCATGAACACCCTATCTCAGTAGCTCTTTGTGTGTGCAATTGAATCATCTGGCATCATAACTTTCAACATAATTTTTTCACCTTGCCATTGTCACTCTTCATTCCAGTAGAACATAAATGAAAAATTTCCATGGAAGTTGGCGTCACTCAAAATAAATTGGATTGCAGCTTCACTACCGGTCAAAAGTGTTAGAACACCTACTCATTCAAGGGTTTTTCTTTATTTGTACTATTTTCTATATTGTAGAATAATAGTGAAGACACCCATAGAATCATGTAGTAACCAATTGTAAAATTTTTGACAAATCAAAATATATTTCATATTTGAGATTCTTCAAATAGCCACCCTTTGCCTTGATGACAGCTTTGCTAACTCTTGGCATTCTCCCAACCAGCTTCATGAGATAGTCACCTGGTATGCAGGTGTGCCTTGTTAAAAATACATTTGTGGAATTTCTTTCTTTCTTAATGCGTTTGAGCCAATCAGTTGAGTTGTGATAAGGTAGAGGGGGGATACAGAAGATAGCCCTATTTGTGCTTGTTTATAAAGTGTTGGTCACATTTCTCATGAGTAGACATTTCCATACGCACAAAAAGCTTATTTCACTTCAATTTTGTGCACGAATTTGTTTGCATCCCTGTTAGTGAGCATTTCTCCTTTGCCCAAATTATCCATACACCTGTCAGTTGTGGCATATCAAGAAGATGATTCAAAGCATGATCATTACACAGGTGCACCTTGTGCTGGGGACAATATACGGCCACTCTAAAATGTGACGTTTTGTCACAGAACACAAGGCCTCAAATGTCTCAAGTTTTGAAGGAGTGTGCAATTGGCATGCCGACTGCAGAAATGTCCACCAGAGCTTTTGCCAGAGAATTGAATGTTAATTTGTCTAACATAAGCCGCCTGCAACATTGTTTTAGAGAATTTGGCAGAACATCCAACCAGCCTCACAACTGCAGACCACGTGTAACAACGGCAGCCCAGGACATCCACATCCAGCTTCTTCATCTGCGGGATTGTCTGAGACCAGCCACCTGGACAGCTGGTGAAACTGAGGAGTATTTCTGTCTGTAATAAAGCCCTTTTGTGGGGAAGTACTCAGTCTGATTGGCTGGAGGGCATGGGCCCACCCACTTGGGAGCCAGTCCCACCCACTGGGGAGCCAGGCGCAGCCAATAAGACTGAGTTTTTAGAGGGAGACAGAGAGAACATGCTGATTCTGTTGCATGAATGTAAGATCATAGTTTGGGGGTGCTGTCTTTTTAAAATGTTATATATATATATAGTTTTTTTGAAGGGGGGGTGCAGAACAAATATTTTTGCCCGCGCTATATCTGTCAGCTAATACAGCACTATTACAACACTATGCCAGCTAATACAGCACTATACACAGCCCAGTGCACTACTTTTGTCAGAAAAATACATAAAAAATATATATATTATTTCTATATTTTTTTCATTCTATTTTTCAGGAGGTGCTGCAGCACGGTCAACACCCCTACTTCTCGCGACTATGCGTAAGATTCACCATAATGGGATTCTGTTTGAACAGATATACACTCCATGCAAGATATACACTTGCACTATCAGTCAAAAAAAATCTGTATCTATATAGCTGCAAATATTAACAAAGCAGGCCAATTACCTAAATAGCAAAAAACTTGACTTAATAGTGGGTTAATTAGAAGGGTATTCCTTTACTTATTACTGTAGGTAATTTGTAACTAAATATCTGCACCTAAATTAACTATTATTTATAATTTGAGTGGAAATAGGATCAAAAATGTATTGATAAATAAAACACTGTAAAATCTAATTTAACCAAAAGTGTACTTAAAACAAATATCCAAAGTTATCTATGAATGTATCTCTTATGTGTTTTATTGTATCTCAGAGATTAAGTATTATAACAATTATTTGTGTTTCTTATAACAAAATAATTCGATTTCTCGGGAAATTGTCTTTGCTCTGTGCATATCTTTCTTTTACATAATCTATTATATATTTGACATATTTTGAAGCAATTTACACCAAAAGTAAGGTAAGAGACAAAAAAAATCACTCTAAAAAATAATATGGGCATTTGTTTTCTAGATGTTTTGGGGATTTTATACGTCTTCATTTGCCATAGTAGTTTTTATTTTGATAGGAATCGTCTCATGACTGACCAACAGTGTCTCCTCTTACACTGTGGTCCATGTTCCGTGTCCCCTTACTGTGTCTTTGCCTAAAAAAGTGTTCACAAAGTTATGTTTTCTGTTCTTTACTTCATTTGTTCTTGTGCTCTAAAGGACTGCAGTTTGATTTGATCTCTTCTGTGCTATTAACCCCACTACTCAGATTTCCAGTGTTACTGATGCCATGTCTATACTCACAGATCCAAGAGAGCTCTCCATATCTGTGTTTCATAACCCTATATTCAATGGAATGGCTATTCTGTGGTACCAGTCCCTGTCTTTCATATCTTTCATATTATTCAACCGAGATGTATGGCTGTTAAATAGTTATAATTCTGTACTGTTAAAATTAATAGATGGGAATATATTTACCACTTTAGGGCTTTCTGAAAATATATGCCCCTCATTTAAACGTCATAGCATGTTTTTTGTTATGTTGTTCTTTAGTTGCCGCCCCCCCAAGGGTGCGGACTCCGACCGCAAAACCTGAACCTGGATGGGGAGGGTTAGGGTGGGCAACTAGCATCGGTGGCGGCTCCGGTGTGGGACGTAGCCCCCGCTCAGACCGCGGATCTGGCCCTGAAGCCGGGCTGAACGCCTTGCCCGGACTGAGCACCGGAGCAGAGGAAGGCTCCGGTCATGGAGCGGGACTGGACGCCGTGCCTGGACTGGGCACCGGCGCAGAGGAAGGCTCCGGCCATGGAGCGGGACTGGACGCCGTGCCTGGACTGGGCACCGGCGCAGGAAGCTCCGGGCCGTGGACCGTCATTGGAAGCTCCGGACCGTTGATCGTCACTGGAGGCTCCGGACCGTTGACCGTCACTGGAGGCTCCGGACTGTTGACCGTCACTGGAAGCTCCGGACCGTTGACCGTCACTGGAAGCTCCGGACCGTTGACCGTCACTGGAAGCTCCGGACCGTTGACCGTCACTGGAAGCTCCGGACCGTTGATATTTGTTTTATTAAACTGCAAATAAATGCCATTAAATTCTATTGTGTTGTGTAATTGGTTTCATAACATTTAAATTAATAAAAAAGGTGTAATTGTGCATTCACCAAATCTATAATCAGATTATGATTATAGATTATGATTATAGATGCTCCCCATCATGCAGGGATGGGGAGTAGCTCATGAGACTGTGGCGCGCACCCAGAGAGAATTAAACTGATGCAATTAATGGTTTTAGACACGAGGGAGTTATTTCAATTCATTTTTGTATTTATTTTTGTACAATGATGGTTGTACAAAAAGACTAGGCTACAAAATATTGTATGTGCTATAGGTAGCAGATAAAAGCTTTCCCTGTAGGGAGATACGCTCGGTAAACGGTATCGACGTCTCACCCATCGATCAATGTCTTAACCGCTAAAACATGTTACACTCTCACACATTTACACAAACGTGTTGTACTTGCCGAGTTTAAAAAGAATAATTTCAGAATAGACAATGTGTGCACATCCAGGCACCCATTTTCAAGAGTTTACTCTTTCACACAAAGTGTGCAATAGTCGAATAGTCTCTTCCAAGATCTTCAGCCAAACGCCTGTACCCGAGAATCAGTGAAAATTACAGTCACAGTCACATCTATCTTTCCTTACTCTCATAGGATCTTACCAAAATCCTCTTCATGTAAGATGATGGTTGAGACAGGGGAGAGGGAATCCCAAAATATTCTACCGCATAGCGTGCGCTCTCTCTCTCTCTCCCCCCCTCTCTCTCTCTCTCTCTCTCTCTCAATTCAATTAAATTAAATTCAAGTCAATTCAGTGGGTTTTATTGTACATTACCAAAGCAAGTGAAATAGATAATAAGCAAAAGTGAAATAAACAAAGTATAATGAACAGTTAACATTACACTCACAAAAGATCCAAAGGAATAGAGCCATATCAAATGTCATATTATGGCTATATACAGTGTTGTAACGATGTGCAAATAGTTAAAGTATAAATAGGAAAATAAATGAAAATAAATATGGGTAGTGTATCTCTCCCTCTCTTTCTCTCTCTCTGTCTCTCTCTCTTTCTCTCTCTCTCTCTCTCTCTCTTTCTCTCTCTGTCTCTCTCTCTTTCTCTCTCACGCTCTCTCTCACGCTCTCGCTCTCTCTCTCCACGTGCCAAACTGCAGATATTAAATGCGTGGCCGTGATTCCTCCTCTCTTTCAGGACCTCTCCTCAACATCATAGCAAAGAGAGAGCCGTGGTAAAATTTGAGAAAACGTGAGAAGAACATTTTAACTGCAGCTGTTGGGGCTGATCTGGCGTAAAGGACAAGTCGAGCCACTACCAGGTAAAGAAACTGTGCTGCTGTAAGAGAGGAATAGGTTTCTCGAACAACAAGACAAGGGTCAGGACTGCAAGGTGTGCCCAATGTTACTCATGGGGCTTAGCCAAATGCGTGCGTAAATGTACCCATACAGTGCGTCTCCATCATACATGGGCATGAATAAAAACAAATCATTATTATATTATTCGACCTACCCAACTGCAATAGTTATCAATTGCAGTTGGAGTAATGCAAATGTAAAAGTAAAATAAAGTCAGTATCAAAATGTGCTATAAATTGTTCATCTTTTTTTTCAAACATTGGAAATTACAACTGTTGGTAAAAATATTATCCAAGATATTCCAATAAAACACATCTAATTGGTGTTTATTTATTAAGGCTTGGTTAATTGGACATCATGTACTTGAAAATGGCGCAGTGTCTGCATGACCGTTCATCCTCTACGGATTGTGGTGTAATAATTTAGCCTATTAGAGGTTGCAGACAAGGAATGAAATTAGATTTTTTAAATATATATTGCTTGGGCTTGGTCGGTTCTGAAACCAAATGAGGTATAAACAGACCCAGTGAAGGGCTGCTCACACCTCTGTCTATTTCAGTCATTTTATAACATGATAAATGTATCATCCCTTTTGACTTTAGATTGTCATTTGTTTTACATGCAAATGTTGCATCTCATTCAATATTATACAGATTTTTACCTTTGACCTTGACAATATCAGACATATAAAAGTGTAGCTCTTGTATACAAGCATCTCTAAAACGTGTCTGTAAATAGTGGCATTCATGGCCAGTGATTACACTTGCTACCTGACTACAGTACTTTATTGATTTAATTATGATATTCTATGTATTTCTTTTCACCGACTGTCAATCATTAAAGGGGCAATCAGCAGTAGAAACTACAACAAAGCATACTCTCCATAGCTGTTTTAGTAAAAAGCTGAGGTATGGGGCTAGAGAAATGTAACATAAAAATACAATAATCATAAACAGAGCTATGGATGCAAGGACTGACCATCCATGATACAATCATTATAATTTTAACCATGTTTTGAGGCTTTATAGTGTTTGTTTACATTTACTTTGTTGAAAAACATTGAAGTAAAACAAGCTTATTTTTTAGGTTCTGATGGTGTACAACAGTTGAACTTAGCTTATGAGGCATTTATAAGTTATATTCTTTTAGAATCAATGTGTACATATCATTCATTTAGTGCAAATAAATGTATGTAGGAACTGCTGATTGCCCCTTTAAGATGTAATAGTGATGTGGCTCATAAATGTGTGTTTTGGTCTTTGACAAGGTTATCAATCATATTTGTAAATGTCCAATAGCGATATCTGAATTTATAATTTATCTGTGTTACTCTGCAGGGAAAACTCACAGACTGCGCCCCCATAAGGGGTTGAATGTCAATTGTTATTATAGGGCATTCAACCACTTTATTAGAGAGCAATATGCTGCTTTTCCGTCCTGATTTTGAGCATGCTTTCTGAAGACCGGCACACCTAAACAAGAATTGACACATAGTCCAACTTTCCTATTGATTCTCCCTCCAGAGCATAGCAAGTCCTCTAGAAAAGGTGAAGGCCATCGAGGCTGTGATGGAGAGTTTTGAGCGAGGGGCTGAGGTGTTGGCCAGCGCAGTAGGGGAGCTCTTCCCTCTCTGTGTGGCAGCCGGCCCTGTCCTACAACTAGCCCTGGACAACGTGCAAAGCAAAGAGGTCTTCTATGTCAAAGAGCAGTTCCAGGCCGTGGGGAACAAGTTGGACGTACTGTCCACCCAGCTGAAGGACATTGACTGTGAGATTAAGAAGGGCCGGCTGGATTCCTAGTACTTCTCGGCGGAGGAGAACATCAGGAACCAGTTCCGGAAGTATATGCACATTCTGGAGGCCAAGCCACAGTTTCAGGAAGTCAAGAAGAGACTGTTTCTGGAGCACTTCTCCAAGACCGGAGGGGAGAAGAACCTGTATGTGCTGTATGATGCTCTGATGGGCACCAACAGCTTTGGGGAGTCCATCTTGGAGGTGGTGGGGAGGTAAAGTGTTCTTAACCATGCTAAATGGACCTTTATGCACCTGGGGAGCATGGTGTTTGTTGAGTGTTTTAGTTCGAGAACACTTGTGTTATCAATTTGAACTGCTAACTTGTGATTATGGGAAATAGGATGATTACTTTTATTGTTATTGATAACAACTGAGTGGTTGGTTCTTCATCTGTCTCAGGTATGAGGCAGGAAACAGGCGCCTACTGGAGGACTTCTGTGTGAGGATGAAGGAGCTGTTCTGCCTGGGCCTGATTGCCCTGCTGGGCCACTGTGCCCTCACCAAGGGCCCATGTGAGGAAACCATCCGCAACTGGAGAAGCAAAATCAAGGATGTGGAATTAAAGATGAAGGCATGCATCGAGGCCTGCGTAGCAGCCTTCCCTGAACAGGCCTACCTTGACGCCCAGCGTCTTCTCCAGGAAAAAGAAAAAAGGAATCTTCAGGACACGGCTCAGGAAGTACAGGAATTCCTCACCGGGAAGTACGACTGGGTGAGCTGGTCGGTCCGAGTGGTCAACCACACTGGCAGCAGCTGTTGGAACTGCTGTGCCAGGGACCACTTCCAACACATGGCCGGTCAGAACTGTTTAAAGGCGCTGCAGGTGAACAATACCAACCTGGTGGTTTCCTACAGCACCAGTCCCCAACCAGTGCCCCGCGACTGCATCCGGCAACTGATGGAGGGGCCGGGGAAGAAGGGTGATGCCCAGGCCGTGGTGGAGGTCCTAGAGAAGCAGCTCACGGGGTTTGTGGTGCACGCTGTCAGTCACCATAAGGAGTGTGAGGCCACCTGGAGCTTCCCTGAGGACTGCCACTACTGGGAGAGGCACAAGAACGTGGCGCTGTGCGTACATTCAGTGTGATGCTGATAGAGGTGCAACAAGCAGGACAAAAAGGGATAATTCATGTAGTCAACCTGAGGGGTTATTCTAAATTCTGAATTGACCGACTCAAAGAGGATGTGTGGGGAATTATGGTAAATGGTGATGAGGTTTTGTGACTACGCCATGCAGTTTGTCCTAGCCATTACATAATAAATTGCACTGTGTATAGCAAGTAGCTTTGGTTGCAATTAGATTCACTGTATAGAAATCTGAATGTATTGCTAATTGGAGGCAGTGTTACAATAGCCCAGTGTTCGCAGAGTACTTAATGAACTGTATATGCATTTTATTATAAGTGACTAACCCCTACCATAACTTATGACCACATTTTACTCAATACTCTCTCGTAGTTAAATAGCTTAACTCAATGCATCTTACCCTACTGCCAAATAGGAATAACCTTGCTGCCCACAATTCCACAGAGATGATTTTGCTGAGATTGCAACTCATCAGCTGTGCTCTCATTTTGTCTCTCTACTACACAGGCTGGCCTACATTACAATGAAAGAGATCATGGACGCTATTTTGCCATCCGGGAGAACAACTTGGCAGTGTTCTCTACTGTGCCTTGTCTTCACAATACACTCAAACCCTTGCTTCTGAACCCATAGCAGGCATGCTGCAGTAGCAGAACTTTAAGGGTATTACCTCCTGAGCTGTGCCTGTTTGTGAACACATTATTTATGCCAGTTGGTACAGCATGGATGTGAAGTGATGTTTAATTGACTAATCTTCCTAATTCCTACTAATTCAGTCATAATAAAAACAACCTTTGGCATTATGCTTTGAAATCAGCTGTTATTGGATGTATATATGTGTGTCTTGCCTGTCTTGTGTAAACATGTTGACGTCTACTGCCATTAAAGCAAGCTAGTGTACCCGCACTCACTGGGGCCCCTACTAATTGAATTGATATTTGCACATAAATCAGCGTTTCTTGTCCACAGCTTTGGTTTGATAGTCTATGAATAACCTTTGGCTGCGCTAATATCCTGAAGACGAGCTCCAAAGTGCTTGGGTCAGCATGATGGAATCACACATTATCGGTGTTGAAGGTGGAGAGCGGTGGAAACGGCCATCGTTTCTTGGCCGGTGGAGTAGCTATACGGTTCTGCCAGAGCTTTAGCCTCAGTGCTACACTATCGGAAATCAAGCCTGTCAACATTGATTGAGCGCAGTCTGTAACATACAGTGCAGTAGGAAATAGACCTTTTTTAATCATCCTCTTGTCTTCCATGCATCCTCTCAATGTGTCTAAGGGATGTGTGAGGAAAACAGGGGTTAGGAGATTTCTTGTTGTTTACTAGGGTGACATAATAGGGTAACATTGCTCCTCTCTGAAGGTTGAGTTTCATAGTCAAGGGTATGAGTTCCATAAGAAGGGTCTCATTGATCATACATTTACCACCATTGAAAAACAGGTGGTGTTGAAAAGAGATAGAATGCTGCAGACCGATGGGTGTGTCAAATATTCACCATTAAAGAGCACTTCTATTCAAACACACCATAAAACCTGTCCTGCAGACCACTGGTGAAATGCATCATCACAACAGGATAAACAATGCCACAAAGTTGAATTTGCCAACTTTGCCAACTTTTTCCCAGGAGAACGGGAAATTGGGGTTAACAGGGCATCCCTGGACTTCATTTTGCTCTTCATGCAGCCTAGCATAGTATGCTATAGTATAGTATATAAGTATGGAAATAATTGCAACGTCTCAATTCATAGGCTGAGGGGGTTTATGTTTTTATTTTTTAAAATACAGGATTGGAGCCATGTTGTCCCTCTCCATGGTCTGTTTATCACTGTAGGTTGGTGGTTAGTTCAGCTCTTATTACATAAACCATACAGCATAAGCCCATGGAACGTCTTGTATTCATTAGTGGTTCTGTGGGCTTTTCCTGGGTGACATCTATTGATCCATGGAGCTCTACTCCTGCATAAAGAGCTTTTCCTGTGATAGCACATCAATTCCAACTGCCAATATGGAACGATCAAAGCTTCTGCTTGCTAGCCTGATCTATTAAGGGAGTCTGCTTTGTGGGGAAGGAGCCAAGGCTACCTTGTTCATCTGGATAAAAATATTATCTGAATGAGAAATGTTGTATGGTGACATGGAGTAGGTGCTACTCTGAAGACAGAGGGCGCTATCACCAAACAGATCAACAGGCTTCTCATTGGTCTTCTCCAAGACTCCCTCAGAATGACAGATTTTGCATGTTGATTCTCCACAATCTGCAGCTGTTTCAAAGCAGTTAGGGATTAACATTTGAGGGTTTTTACCACATATTGTGCATGACCGTGTTTGATTTTTTTATACCAGATTATTTGCAATACGTGGTAAAATGTTGAACCTTTCAAAACTAGAACATAATCCTAATCTGAAGACATTTTCCAAAACATCTTGATTTTTACTTTCACTTTCATAAAGTACTCAAAGATTCCTATAATTCAACAGGAGTACATGTAGCTAAGCAGTGGCACTGCTGAATGTCAGAGTATTGATCCCTGTCTTCCATCTCCAAATCTCCCCTAGATACGGACGAAATAGAATAGAAGCGACGGCTGACATTTCCATTGGAATCTATGTCTATATACTTCCACTCTGTGACAATCAGCATTGAGGAGACAGGACACGAAATCAATCATGTTGTTTGCACAGAATGGCTGAGCCCCCTAATGTTAGGAGACATTAACGAACAATCAGCAACAGGTTTGTTGGATTTAATATTTTAACCTGCTCAGGAATTCTAATAAACTCTATCTAGTAGATCCAAAAGCCTGCTTAGAGACATGTTCTTCTCCTACTAGCCACGTTTACCCGTCTTCAGGAAGAGATCGCAGCTAATATCAATATTTCATAAACAAATGAGTGATTTGATGGAGGGCAGCATCAGAGTTTCCCTGGAGGGTCTGGATCAATGGCAGGATGGCTCTGCCTGGCTGTCTCTGCCAATCCCAGCCCAGGATAATGTTATTACCCATCAGTCCGAGTGGACCATCGACCAGACTGCTGCTCTTTTAGAGGGCTAATCTGATAAAAAGCATTAAAACATTTGTTCAGTGACACACAGCAGCAGGTCCAGCCCAGCACTCAGGATCGACTCTGTAAAAAGTCTCTCTATTGGCTGGAGGTTCTGCATTTAAAGTTTGGGGCTGTAGTCAGCTACGCACTTCTCTAGGAGTAGTGGTATATGAGACTCTTTGAAATAGTGTATGGAATGTTTGTAGAACACGTCTTTATGGTGAAAAACCATGGGAAAGTGTTTCCAGTGAATACAAAACATGTGTTTTTACCATCTGCACTGCCTCAAACAGTTCCCTCATGTTGGGAAACACTTCCGGTCTCCCCTCGAGCTCTCAGTGGCCTCCCTTTAAGGCCCCATGAAGTTTGTGTTCGCAGTATAGACTGGATTTCCCCCAGCCAAATTCCTCTCCTCATAGCTGTTCATACATCACATCAGAATCTCTATGCCCTCTCTCTCTCTCGCTCTCTCTCTCTCTCTCTCTCTCTCTCTCTCTCTCTCTCTCTCTCTCTGCCCTCTCTCTCTCTGTCTCTCTGTCTCTCTCTCTCTCTCTGCCCTCTCTCTCTCAATTCAATTTAATTCAAGGGCTTTATTGGCATGGGAAACACATAACATTGCCAAAGCAAGTGAAGTAGATAATCGCTCTCTCGCTCTCGCTCTCTTTCTTTCGCTCTCTTTCTCTCTCTGTCTCTCTCTCTCTCTCAATTCAATTCAATTCAATTCGTTTTATTGGCATGACGTAACAATGTACATATTGCCAAAGCTATTTTGGATATTTACAATATAAAAATAAATAAAAATGAGAATCACAATTGTCAACGGGACAACAGTAACAACAATAACCAAGGGTCAAAATAACCATACATTGAACAATTACAATAAGCATACAGTAGAGTACATTTGCAGGTTGATTGGTCTATCAGACACTGTCCCTCAACTTATGGCAGGCAGCAATGTAGTGCGCTGCCAACCCACAGCTCTCTGCGTCCTCCCCCAACAGGATGGGTAGCCTATCCTTGTCTGAGAGGTCTTTGAGACCTTGAATAAGGGTTTCAAATTTGGGAAAATGACACTCTCTAATTGTTTTATATTTTTTACATTTTGTCAGGAAACAGCTCCGTCTCAGGTCTCTCTCTCTCTCTCTCTCTCTCTCTCTCTCTCTCTCTCTCTCTCTCTCTCTCTATCTCGGAGATAAGAGCCAGAATTTCTTGTTTGCTCCCCCCCCCCACACTTACCCTCCTCCCCAAACTACACACAGAGTAGTTCCTCTTTTATACTGTCCAGCACATCAACCCATTTTGTTAGAGGACTCATCTACTGTAGCCTTGTATGAGCTGGGAGTCAGGGGCTACGGAGTGTGTGGGGGGAGGGGGCTAAGAGGCCTTCCCCTGGGGAGGATAAGGAGTGTGAGCAAAAGCGTGAGAAAGAGGAAATGGAGGAAGGGAAATCAGGAAACCACACAGCAGCAATCTATGATTGTCAACGCACAGGAAGTAATAGTTTGGAATCTACATAGAATCCCCATCTAAACAATATACGTCTTAACTGTCTTTGTGGATTTTTAATTAGGCAGTAGACTTTCAGGGAAAATGTCACATGTATAGAAGAGAACCAGCTTCAACCTCAGTCAGGGTGGTTCCCTGTAGCAAGACTATAAATAGTCCTACAGGCTTCCTTTTTTTGTCTGTCCATACAACCATTAGCAAATTAAAGTTGTACTGTAATCTGTCTTTTGATCTGTGCAGTGAAACATGTGCTCTCTCTGTTCTCTCTCTCTGTTCTCTCTGTTCTCTCTTTTCTCTCTCTTTAGCTCTCTCTCTCTCTCTTTACTCTCACTCACCCCACACGCACTCACCTCTCACTCTCTTACATGCACATATACTGTACAACCAGTAACTCCAGAACTTCAGCATGGATAAAATACAATATATACTCTTCAAATTGTTTCAATTTCTTACCTTGTCCTTTGAGAATGATAACATTGCAAGTTCCACGTTTGCAACTTGTATGGTGTAAAATTGTCTGTCTGTAAAACAAATTAACATTCTGGAACACAACACTGGTACAAGTATAGCTATATATACTTTGGTGGACACTCATGGTTACCCTATGTGGCCTCTCTATTAAACCCAAACTGCTACAGACCTATATCTATCCTACCCTGCCTTTCTAAAGTCTTCGAAAGCCAAGTTAACAAACAGATTACTGACCATTTAGAATCCCACCGAAGCTTCTCCGCTATGCAATCTGGTTTCAGAGCTGGTCATGGATGCACCTCAGCCACGCTCAAGGTCCTAAACGATATCCTAACCGCCATCGATAAGAGACATTACTGTGCAGCCGTATTCATCGATCTGGCCAAGGTTTTCGACTCTGTCAATCATCACATTCTTATCGGCAGACTCAACAGCCTTAGTTTCTCAAATGATTGTCTCGCCTGGTTCACCAACTACTTCCCTGATAGAGTTCAGTGTGTCAAATCGGAGGGCCTGTTGTCCGGACCTCTGGCAGTCTCTATGGGGGTGCCACAGGGTTCAATTCTCGGGCTGACTCTCTTCTCTGTATACATCAATGATGTCGCTCTTGCTGCTGGTGATTCTATGATCCACCTCTACGCAGACGACACCATTCTGTATACTTCTGGCCCTTCTTTGGACACTGTGTTAACAAACCTCCCGACGAGCTTCAATGCCATACAACTCTCCTTCCGTGGCCTCCAACTGTTCTTAAATGCAAGTAAAACTAAATGCATGCTCTTCAACCGATCGCTGCCCGCACCTGCCCGCCCGTCCAGCATCACTACTCTGGATGGTTCTGACTTAGAATATGTGGACAACTACAAATACCTAGGTGTCTGGTTAGACTGTAAACTCTCTTTCCAGACTCACATTAAGCATCTCCAATACAAAATTAAATCTAGAATCGGCTTCCTATTTCGCAACAAAGCATCCTTCACTCATGCTGCCAAACATACCCTCGTAAAGCTGACCATCCTACAGATCCTTGACTTCGGCGATGTCATTTACAAAATAGCCTCCAACACTCTACTCAACAAATTGGATGCAGTCTATCACAGTGCCATCCGTTTTGTCACCAAAGCACCTTATACTACCCACCACTGCGACCTGTACGCTCTCGTTGGCTGGCCCTCGCGTCATACTCATCACCAAACCCACTGGCTCCAGGTCATCTACAAGTCTTTGCTAGGTAAAGCCCCGCCTTATCTCAGCTCACTGGTCACCATAGCAGCACCCACCCATAGCACACGCTCCAGCAGGTAAATCTCACTGGTCACCCCCAAAGCCAATTCCTTATTTGGCCACCTTTCCTTCCAGTTCTCTGCTGCCAACGACTGGAACAAACTGCAAAAATCACTGAAGCTGGAGACTCATATCTCCCTCACTAGCTTTAAGCACCAGCTGTCAGAGCAGCTCACAGATCACTGCACTGCCCATCTGTAAATGGCCCATCCAACTACCTCATCCCCATACTGTATTTATTTATTTATCTTGCTCCTTTGCACCCCAGTATCTCTACTTACTTATTTATTGCCTTACCTCCCTTATCTTAACTCATTTGCACACACTGTATATAGACTTTTTTTTCTACTGTATTATTGACTGTATGTTTGCTTATTCCATGTGTAACTCTGTGTTGTTGTATGTATCGAACTGCTTTGCTTTATCCTGGCCAGGTCGCAAATTAAATTAAAAAAATTAATAGGGTAAATCATGCAGCGTCTTTTGTCACCATTTCAGATTTTAGAGAAACAACAAATGTCAGTACATATAAGTGTCTTATATCGGCTGAAAGCTTAAATTCTTGTTAATATAACTGCACTGTTCACTTTACAGTAGCTATTACTGAGATAAAATGCCATGCTATTGTTTGAGGAGAGCTCCTAACAACAAAACACTTTTTTCACCGCGATAGGTTTGATAAATTCACCTCTGAAGGTGAAATGTGTACTTACATTCTGAAATCTTGCTCTGATTTATCATCCAAAGGGTCTCAGAGATAACATGAAGTGTCGTTTTGTTTGATAAAATCCTTTTTCATATCCTAAAAAGGTCCATATAGCATGCACGATCGATTTTGCTAACCTTTTGCAACAGCATGCCTTTTCCTTTTGGACAAAAATAAGAATATTCAGAGTTATGAAGTTATGAAAACTGGTTGTTTTGCAAATGTTGAACTTATAATATGGCTACTAATACTGTAAAATCTAAATCAAAGTCCAAGTATACAGATTTGACAATATTCTTGCTGAAAAATGTAATATGAATGCCAATGTCTGTCACGCCCTGGCCTTAGTTATCTTTGTTTTCTTTATTATTTTAGTTAGGTCAGGGTGTGACATGGGGGATGTTTGTGTGTTTTTGTCTAGTCTAGGGTGTTTGTATTGTCTAGGGGGTGTTTGTAGAGTTCATGGGGTTGTGTTCATTGTAGGTGTTTATGTAAGTCTATGGTTGCCTAGATTGGTTCTCAATTAGAGACAGCTGTCTATCGTTGTCTCTGATTGAGAGCCATATTTAGGCAGCCATAGTCATTAGGTAGGTTGTGGGTGATTGTCTATGTGTAAGTTGCCAGTGTCTGCACTTATTTGTTTGTATAGCTTCACGGTCGTCTGTTTGTTGTTTTTGTTTAGTTTGTTTTAGTGTTATTCGTCTTTCTTAAATAAATACATGATGTATTTATATCACGCTGCGCCTTGGTCCTCTCTTTCACCCGAAGACGATCGTGACAATGTCTCCTTCACGATTTGCCCAAATGTACCTGGGTGACTTCACACTAAAGGTCATGTAGTTCGCTCATGCTTCAACTTATCCGTCTGAAACTTTGCACTTCCTCCATCTTGTGGACACAATCGGAATTACAATCAGAGTGATGGCTAGAACTGGGACCTTTCTCTTGCATTTCAAAGATGGTGGTAGAAAAAAAACAGTTGTTTTTTTCTTTGTATTTTCTTCTACCAGATTTATTGTGCTATATTCTCCTACATTCAATTCACATTTCCACAAACTTCAAAGTGTTTCCTTTGAAATGGTACCAAGAATATGCATATCCTTGCTTCAGGGCCTGAGCTACAGGCAGTTAGATTTGCTATGTCATTTTAGGCGAAAATTGAAAAAAAGGGGGCTATCCCTAAGAAGATTTATTTAAACGCTGTGGCAGTCCTCTCTTCCTATGAATGGTATTAGTTGTTTGGCTGGCAGAGTGGGCCTGTGTGTGGAAGACTGGGGTCCACAGCAGGAGGCCATGGCCAATGACACTGGAACAATGAGGCATGTGAAGGAATCACGTCACTGTTTGGCTGTCCACCTCCCCCTCTCAAATACTGATGAGGCCAGATTCTAAAGAGAGCTACACTGCCTCACTGGGTTGTGTGCAACTCAATCATGCAAATAGACATCAGAATATGTTTTGAGACACAATAGAATGTACAATCTGGTTACAATGAAACAGATGATTGGAATTTAGCTGTTGTCCACATTTTCTAACATTGTTCCTACCTGCGTGCACTAGAGACAATTTAATGTATGAGCTGCTCTGCTGAAACTTACAGTAAAATGCAATCCTGAAATAGGGGGGTAAAAACATATGCTTTAACAAGATTTACAACAGTCAGAGTAATTTCATTTCCAATTTGTATGAAGGTGGTTCGCTTGGTTTGTAAGGGCAAGAATGACCTTTCGGATGAATTTGTCTGCAATCAATAAGCTGACCTATCCCAGGCTCTGAACCTTTATCTGTTTCCTCTGATCTAGCCTGAGTTTGTATCGATCCGTGGGAGTGGCTGATGGCTTGGACCTGTTTGTGTGGTTGAGAGGCAGACAAGCGTCCCTCACCACAAGAGCGGCTGTGTGCATACAGATCAGTGGCTTCTCACTAGGCTCTGACATCAATTCAACATCTATTCCACATTGGTTCAGCGTAAATTAATTGAAATGGCTTGGAAACAACGTTGATTCAACCAGTGAGGCCCAGTGGGTTATGACTCAGATTGGTCAAAGTTCTGTTAGAGCGCAGCATTTATGGATGATTAGCCTATTGTACTTAACAACACATGACAAAGAGGGAATGGGAGAGTGAGAAATTGTGTTTGTTAGTGGCGTTAATCATTATCAAATAGTTAATTGCCATAGCAGCATTGTTTACCTTGTGTCCACAGAACATATTGAAACTGAAAAAGGTCAAAAGTAAAAGCAATGTTTTCTGTAACACACAACTTTAATTTATTGTAGCCTATAATTATTTGAATAATGTTGCCTCCCTGTGAGTACAGTTTGTTCAACACCATTCCTCAGCCGTAGTACAGTGAAGTATCGGCACAAAGGAGTGGTCCTCGTTCTTTTGTCACTTTCATTTCATTTCCTGTGGGACCTCCCTCATTCACCAGGGGAAGCCTTAAATCAACCAAGTGGTGCTGAATCTCCTGAATCCAAGTTGTCTGTCATCATGTTACATGTTCTGTGACCTGGAAACATCTGCAGGACAGAGGACAGTGAGAAGCTATCCTTGCAGCTGAAGACAGAGCAGTACACTTCAACTTTAACCTATACTTTTTTTGTTACATTGAGATATCACAGTTTATGCTCATATTAGCACTCACATACAGTGCCTTCAGAAAGTATTCATACCCCTTGACTTATTCCACAATGTGTTGTGTTACAGCCTGAATTCAAAATCGATCAAATATTTTAAGAAATCTCACCCATCCACACAAAATACCCTATAATGACAAAGTGTTTTTTTTACATTTATTAAAATGAAATGAAGAAATATCACATTTACATAAGTATTCACACCGCTTACTCAATACTTCGTAGAAGCAGCTTTGGCAGCGATTGCATCTGTGAGTCTTTCTGGGTAAGTCTCTAAGAGCTTTCCACAACTGGATTGTTCAACATTTGCCCATTATTCTTTAAAAAATTCTTCAAGCTCTGTCAAACTGGTTGTTGATCATTGTCAAAACTATAACTTGTATACGCAGGATCATTCACACTCTTCTTGGTAAGCAACTCCACTGTATATTCGGACTTCCGTTTTAAGTTATTTTCCTGCTGAAAGGTGAATTAATCTCCCAGTGTCTGGTGGAAAGCAGACAAAACCAGGTTTTCCTCTAGGGTTTTGCCTGTGCTTAGCTCCATTCCGTTTATTTTTTATCCTGAAAAACTCCCCAGTTCTTAACGATTACAAGCATACCCATAACATGATGCAGCCACCACTATGATTGAAAATATGGAGAGTGGTAGTCAGTGATGTTTTGTATTTGATATGCCCCAAACATAACACTTTGTATTCAGGACAAAAAGTAAATTGATTTGGCACATTTTTTGCTGTATTACTTTAGTGTCTTGTTGCAAATAGGATACATGTTTTGGAATATGTTTTATTCTGTACAGGCGTCCTTCTTTTCACTCTGTCAGTTAGGTTAGTACTGTGGAGTAACTACAATGTTGTTGACCCATCCTCAGTTTTCTCCTATCACAACCATTAAACTCTGTAACCATTTTAAAGTCACCATTGTCATCATTGTGAAATTCCTGAGCGGTTTCCTTCCACTCCGGAAACTGAGTTAGGAAGGATGCCTGTATCTTTTTAGTGACTGAATGTATTGATACACCATCCAAAGTGTAATTAATAACTTCACCATGCTCAAATGGATATTCAATGCTGCCTTTTTTACCATCTACCAATAGGTTCCTTTCTTTGTGAGGCATTGGAAAACCTCCCTGGTCTTTATGGTTGAATCTGTGTTAAAAATTCACTGCTTCACTTACAGATCATTTTATGTGTGGGGTACAGAGATGAAGTAGTCTTTCAAAAAGCATGTTAAACACTATTATTGCACACAGAGTGAGTCCATGTAAGTTATTAGGTGATTTGTTAAGCACATTTTTACTCCTGAACTTATTCAGGCTTGTCATAACAGAGGAGTTGAATACTGATTGACTCAAGACATGTCAGCTTTTCATTGTTTATTAATATGTAAAAAAAAGTTTGAAAAACATAATTTCACTTTTACATTATGGGGTATTTTGTGTAGGCCAGTAAAAAACAAAAAAATTCAGGCTGTAACACAACAACATGTGGACAACGTCAAGGGGTGTGAAAACTTTCTGAAGGCACCGTATGTTGTTGACACAGGCATATGTTGAGGCACCTACAGTATCTGGCTGTGATCCAACCTTGGAGCCTCCGGCTTTATCTCACGTCTCATAGCACTCACTACGCATGAGAAGCACTTTCATGGCTGTTGATCAACCCTTTTTCTAATGGACTGTCATTCCAACCCACATTTGTTTTCCCATGGGAGTTGCTCAAATCCGGGATGACGGGTGCTAAATCCTCTCTGAAAAGTAACAACTTTTTGTTTGCATAGCAATCCCTCATTCCAAGTAACACAACAATACACTGTGGTCATGTGGAATAAAGGATGGTTTCTTTTTATATAAACAGCAAACAGTTTTGACCTATAACTGTATTTTCATGTGTTTCTCAAAGGCCAGTTTTGTTGTTACTATAGGCTGCTTAGTCATAGTAAATAACTGTATCATCTTTCTAAATTGCCTGCAAATTAAAAACCAGTGAAGCAACAATAATCCACAAACCAGCAACAAACCAGCAACAATAATCCACAAACCAGACTATTCATGACATGAAAGGCTCTTCCAGTTTACCCTCACCCAACCAATCAAGACAAACTATTTATAGAACAAGTACATCATGTCTATCCCCATTATGCAAAAAGGTGTCTATTTATTGCCCAAACACCGCCCTGCATCAATTTTATCCCATCTTTGGCAAAGTGGCACCTTCTGTCTTAGAAGAGACACTGGGAGGCTTTCCAGTGAACTAAAGTGACATCTTGTGGCAAGGAGGAAACACTATAGCTAGAGACCAAGGTCAGAAAGATCAAGTGTGGTCAATAGCATTGAGCTAATCTTCTATTTCAACAGCCATTCAACATGAGAAGACACAACCGTTTTTGATAACCTTTCCTTTGAGGAAATATAATGTACATGCTAATCAAGTCCACACACCTCTCAATATTAGGAAGGTGTTCCTAATGTGTGTTATACTCAGTACATGTAGCCTATTGTCTATTTTTAGTTGAACCCTGGGTTGAATTGAAACAATAGCTGTTGATGTCTTCACAAATGTTAAATAGGCCTAAAAATATTGATGATATATGACTTAGAAAGTATTGTTACATTTAATTTTCTCTGTTAAACCTACCCTTTGAAATTACTTTGATAGCAACAGGGAATCTATTTAGTTATTAACCAGGGAAGCTATTTAATTATCATTCTCACGATAGCACATTGGTAATAGTCAGTGACAAATATAAGCAGGGCTTGGATATATTCTTGGATGGGAGACCAAATTAATATCTGTACGTAGATCAATTCTCCAGTAGGAGGTGCTGCCCAGCCTATTGTTTATCTTTTCTGTTAGTCAATATACAGTAACGTTGAAGATCTGAACATTGTTTCGAAGGTACATATTCAACATATTTGTCTATGTTTGAAATTGCTTACCATGATGACATAATCCTGTAGTTGATATTTCCATGTCACAATACCTTGACAAATGACCTTGAAACAAAATTGATTCAACCAGTTTGTGCTTAGTGGGGGTGTAGGATCTTAATTTAACCAGTTCCTTCTCAAGAATAAAATAATCCTGCAGCACAGGATTTGATTATTTTAAAACAAAAGGGATGATTTCTAACTGGAAATTTGTTTTGATATGCTACAGTAGGCTATAGTTTAGGTGTAGCCTACGTATGCATTTCAGATTCACTTGTGTGTAGTGGAGACCAATATCTATCTTGTCTTATTAAGTTATATAAAATAATGGTTGTTAATGTGTATGGCTGCATTTCGTATACATTTTTGTACATTTGAATGTAGCAGTTGTAGGAACTACAGTAGGAGGACATTTATTCTGTCTGGTGCTTTAGCGTTATTATCGAGCGAGAGAGAAAGAAAACTGTGGGTTTTTAGGGAATTTATGTAAATCACAAGGCTGATTTGAATGCGGTGAAGGAATATTCTCAGCAACAACAGAGTGATCAAATTAAGATACCACACCTGTACATGACATAAGTGACCTAATAACTAGGTAGTATACCATGCCATGAAATTATATTATACTGTGATATCACAGTTTATGCTCATGTTAGCACTCACATATGTTGATGATACAGACATATGATGTTGATGCACCTACAGTCTCTGGCTGTGACCAAACCTTGGAGCCTCCAGCTGTATCTCACGTCTTATAATGTAGCACCCACTATGCCTGAGAAGCAATTTCATTTTTGTTGCTCAACCCTGTTTCTAGTAAACTGTCATTCCAACCCACATTTGTTTTCCCATGGGAGTTGCTCAAATCCAGGAATGACGAGTGCTAAGTCCTCTCTTAACATTAACAAATGATAGACAAAGGACATCCTGTCTATCCCCATTATGCAAAAATATGTATATTTATTTCCCAAACAGAGCCCCCCCCCCCCCTCTGGCAAAGTGGTACATTATGTCTTGGATAAGACACTGGGGGGCTTTCCAGTGAACTAAAGTGACATCTTGTGGCAAGGAGGAAACACTATAGCTAGAGACCAAGGTCAGAAAGTGTGGTCAATAGTATTGAGCTAATCTTCTATTTCAACAGCCATTCAACATGAGAAGACACAACTGTTTTTGATTACCTTTTGTCATGGAAATTCTTACACAGGGACACTCAAAGTCAATCTTAATGAATCATTGTTTATTGCCAGCGTGCTGGAGAGGCTCAAACCAACTCAATGCACCATAGTACACATGTCAATCAGGAACTCTGCCTGGGAAGTCCCAGCAGTTGTCTTATATATGGCTATACACAGACAAGTTATATTTGTATGATTTAGCATGATGAATGAATCATTACCGTTTTGTTTCATCCATGTGTACGACCAATACTGGTTCATAACACGTGACAGACCAATACCTCACGAGACTTCATTCTCTCTAAGCCAAGACCTTGAAACTGAGATATCTTTCGTTCGTTCTCAAAACAAGATCTGGGCATACTGCCAAATTGCAGCTACTGATAGTGAGGATTTGTACAGTCAGCCACTTGCATGAACACAGAAATGCGTTATTTAGAACAGCACATGAATAGAGCACAGAAATATGTTATGAGAATAGCACAAACATAAACATTTCCCTTGCACTTTCATTTGAAGAAATATACTGTACATCCTAATCAAGTCTGGAATTATTAGGGATAGCAGCTAAAGCATTGGACATGTGCCTCACCGTCAATCATGAGATTCTGTTGAGATTTTAGTTATATAGACTAAACCTGTCACGCCCTGGCCTTAGTTATCTTTGTTTTCTTTATTATTTTAGTTAGGTCAGGGTGTGACATGGGGGATGTATGTGTTTTGTATTGTCTAGGGGTTTTGTATGTTTATGGGGCAGTGTCTAGTCTAGGTGTATGTATGTCTATGGTTGCCTAGATTGGTTCTCAATTAGAGACAGCTGTCTATCGTTGTCTCTGATTGGGAACCATATTTAGGCAGCCATATTCATTAGGTAGTTCGTGGGTGATTGTCTATGTCTAAGTTGCCTGTGTCTGCACTTATTGTTTATATAGCTTCACGTTTGTTGTTTTGTTTAGTTTAGTTTGTAAAGTGTTCTTTGTCTTCATTAATTAAATATGTATTCATTTCACGCTGCGCCTTGGTCCTCCTCTCTTCAATGTTACGACGATCGTGACAAAACCGGCATAGAATGATCATCAAAGAGAAGACAAAGAAGTTCAACGTGTGCCATAATGTCTGCAGATTCACTATGCACATAAAGTAATGAGAGAAATAATGTTTATTCCACCTGTTTATTAACATTAAAGCTGTTGAACAGGAATGTTAAGTTGATATGGCTATTAGCTGAGTAAAACCAGACAAAACATCAGCTAAAAGTACACTGACCTGTCTGGCACACCTTGTTCAGCCTGGTTGTCATTATTTTAATGACTTTACCATTGTTCCACCTTGTCTGCTTAAATCCCCTACAAAGGCCATGATTTTTTAAATGAGGCCCTATTTTCCATTGATTACATTTTATGTGAGATGGAATCTTTCTGAAGTTTCCAGTCTGTTGTTTTCAATTCTCTTTTCTTCAAAAATGAACTACTAAACCTGTTGGCAAATGGGTAATGGATGAATGATTTAGGATTTTCACACACTGGATAGTGAACTGTAATTTTTGACAGGATATGGGACATCTCAAATTACGTAATGTGGAATATTCGGGAAGTAGGATTCAGGAAGTAAGCTTTGCTTCATCACACTGATGCCTCCTAGTCAGCGTGTCTCCCAGCGCCAGTCAATACCACACGCCACCTACCATTGAGCCCCTGCGAAACATATCCTCCCCTTTCCGATGGTAATGACTTAGCATAGTGTGACATCTGACTGCGGGACGATACAGGGAGACCCAAAAAACACTGGGGGTAGCCGGCAGGCTCGCCAACTCCTCCTCAATATGACTGACCGTCCTGACTTCACGACAGATATCCCCTCCTCTTCCTCTATCTCCTCCTCTTCAGTGTTAACTGGACTGATTGGTCATATCAGGCAGTGTGTGTCACGGTCAGAGCTGAAGCACAAAGACAGTGGGTGAGCGCTGTCTCCCATGGTGTGGATACAGAGACACAGAGGTCCTTTCACTGCTCTGCTCAGCACTGTGACAGAGTGACTCTGAGAGCACTGCAGCTCCAGGTTGTATTACAACTCCATTACTACGCCTCAATCCAAATGTCCAGTGACTTGCCTTCAATGACAATGCATTTATAAGGTTCAAATAGTTCAAAATGTCACACGTTTTAGCTCTGATGTCCCTTATATATGCTATTTTGAAAATACCAAAAACTGCCTCTGTTTAGGGAACTGCAATTCCTTATCTGTAAAAATTCTTGCTTACTTTACAGAACTCAGTGGCCTTGTTTAGCAGGCAAGAGGCAAGAAGCAGTGGCCATAGCAACCTCAGTGGAGACAGAACAAGCAGGGTTTTGTATTTGTGGGAAAGGGCTGCTTGGCTTTCCCTGTTTCTGCTCTCCTGCGCACTTGCACGGTTGGATGCACACATGCACACGCACACACACAATCCTCCAGACCCTGTGTGAATGGCAGTGTGGTGTCCTTGCATGGGCAATGTTTACAGGATGTTATCTGTCTCAGTGCCTACCCCTCATCCCTCTGAGTGGGTTCCCGTTGGAATGCAGAGAGGGGATGGAGGAGTTCCAAAGGGGGAGTGACGAGAGAGAGGAGAGAGAGAGAGAGAGAGAGACTACATATACATCCCAACACTAGGAGGCTGGTGTTCATAGGCACAGCTGGACTGTTGGATAACTGGACTTCAACCCCCTGTATACTTTATTCGACTATTAGAGGTGAGTTTTTTCCTCTTTTCTTTATCATGCTCCATTTTGTCTATCTCTCCGGGAAGTTTGAATTACCATCAAGGGTGTCAAGTTTTGTTTACCCAGATTGTCTATTCTTTGATGACCTGATCTTGTTTGAGAAGTATAGAGTACCTCTGAGACCTATATGAAAAAGTGAGGAACTGGTTTTGAAAGATAATTATTTTTGTGTACTGACAAGACAAACAGGTGAAATTGAAGTGCAATTTGAGATGTTGGGAAAGCATTGTTAACGGATGTGGTCTTGCTGGTATCTCATGACTCAAGGATGTGGTCTCCATAAGAGCTCTATAGGCTGGTTTCTTCCCCAAGTGGCAAGGAAAATAATGGGTAGCAATACAATTTTACTCAGCACTCCTATGCTCAAAGGATTTGAGAGAAGTTGACTGATATTGAAAAGAAGGCAAAATGCCTCCTGTTGGTTACAAAAATAGTTTGGGGCTCGCCTTTTTCTTCCTCTTAATTGTACCCTTGGACTACCATTCTCACAGTCAACAATTTTTGTTTCGCTAGTGAAGACTTGACATATCCTAAACCAGGACAATTGCTCAGTAAGTATTTTCCGTCACTATTATTTTTTATTAGAATGCCTTCAGTTCAATGTGGTGATGAGTCACAAGTGAATTCTACAAAATATTTAAAAATTCAAATTATTTCATGTACTCTTAACATTTTTTTTTAACATGTTATAACTTTAAAAAGGGATAGCAATAACTGGTGATGTTAGCTTATTTAATAGGACTAATGTAATTAGTACAGTGGTAGTCTTTGGGAAAGCATGTAAAATGACACCATTCATCTTGCCATGCAGCAATACCTGGTAAGCCCATGGTCTATGGGTGTACATATGAATCTGTATTTTGTGTTTTTCATCTAAATATAAATGACTGAGGCTACATTGTACATATAGCTGCTGTGAATTCAATGACCCAATTGCATTTCAATTAACTCACATTTTAGTGTGTGGGAGAAGAAAAAAAATTCAGTACAGAACAAGTGCAGTGGTGGATTTTTTTCCTTGGATCTGGGTGTGCCTTTTTCTGTAGTGGATATTGTCTCAGGGGAATGAGATATGTTTGAGTTAATCTCTTTTGTGTATTTTACATTGCAAATAATATCTTCACAAAGTAAATCCCCTTTTTTTCCCAGGTTATGGACATCTGTGTTTGATTTGGGTCTTGGCTATTGTTAGGCTTGTCAATTCAACTCCAAAAAGCCAGCACTGCAGTGTTGCGCAACTCTCCACGTCATAAAGCGAGAGTACACACACTGCTTTTGATATTTGCTCTGAGTCCCCATAAACATTCAGTATGTTAATTTTAAATCATGGTTTGAAGTGAGTCAGTGCCACCGAAGCTGTGATCGAGTCCTGTCGTAAACCTGTCATAAACCTGAAACTCTGGGTGTGGCATGAAACTAGACTCTTGCATGTCCCAACATGTTCTCCATTTGTTTTATTGCTGAGAGTAGCTTGTTCTATTTGACTCCAACTGTCTGTTGTAATCTGTGTTAGATGCTGTTCGTGTTTTCTAGATATGATGAGTGGTGGAAAAAGTACCAAATTGTCATACTTGAGTAAAAGTAAAGATACCTTAATAGAAAATTACTTGAGTAAAAGTGAAAGTCACGCAGTAAAATACAAGTATTTGGTTTTTAAAATACTTAAGTATCAAAAGTAAATGTAATTGCTAAAATATACTTAAGTATCAAAAGTAAAAGTATAAATCATTTCAGATTCCTTATATTAAGCAATCCAGATGGCACCATTATCTGTTTTATTTTATTTACGGATAGCCAGAGACACACTCCAACACTCAGACATAATTTACAAATGAAGCATGTGTGTTTAGTGAGTCCGCAAGATCAGAGGCAGTAGGGATGACCAGGGATGTTCTCTGACCATTTTCCTGTCTTGCATTCAAAATGTAATGAATACTTTTGGGTGTCAGGGAAAATGTATGGAGGAAAAAGTATATTATTTTCTTTAGGAATGTAGTAAAGTAAAAGTTAAAGTAAAAGTTGTCAAAAATATAAATAGTAAAGTACAAATACCCAAGAAGATTACTTAAGTAGTACTTTACACCACTGAAGACGATGATGATCGAGTCATCGCCAACACAAACTTCTTCAAACTAATAGCTAGCTAATCCTTAGAAATAAAAAAAGACCAAATCTGATGTTGCTGCCTTAATAACACATGTATTATTTCACCTCAACAAACCTTCACAAGAGTTTTATCATTTGTTCCTCTTTCTCTTTCAGACATCAACATAGTTGAATATTCTTTGAAGACCTAGTTGGCCATTGTTACTTTGTGACAAAGCCCTCAAAATGACCAGTGTGACAGAATGGCTCGTGCAGAACAGGGGCAAGATCGAGAAGGGGGTGGAGATCATGGGACAGGCCTCCGCAGTCCTGGCAGCCACTGTGGGTCAGCTCCATCCCGTCCTGGAGGCCGTGTTTGTAGCCTCCTCTGAGATCCTCAGCAACCCGGAAGGGCAGGATGCCCGTTACCTGACTGAGCAGTTCAGCATGGTCAACCAAAAACTGGAAGGCATCCAGGCTGAGATCGAACAAATCGCCCTGGAGCTGCAGAGAACCTCCTTGAATAAGCAGAACTTTGACCGTGAGGCACAAATGCTCAGCCAGTACGAAAAGTTCCAGGACTTTGTCAACGCCAAGCCCAAGTTCAAAGAGAAGAAGATGGAGAAGTTCCTCAGCCATTATGAGAACACGGACACGGACTTGAACCTGGACGCGCTCTATAATGCCGTTACCGGGGACAATACCTCAGGTGACCCCATGCTGGAGACAGTGGTTTCCACAGAACAAAGGAGTAGAAGGGCGGTAGAAGATTTCTGCGCCAGGCTTAAGAAGCTCTTTGTGGTGGGCATCATTGCTGTCATGGGTTACGCCAGCCTCAAGGAAGGGGTTGTGGGGGATGAGATGGTGAAGAAGTGGCAGGAGCGTATGGAAGATGTTGAGAACCGCATGAAAGCAGCGGTGGATGATTGCACTGAAAACTTCGCTGATCAAGCCAAATTGGACATGGAAAACCAGCTTCAGGAGAAACCTGGCAGTGTTGACCTTGACTTCACCAAATCCCTATTGGACACACTTATTAAGAAATATGACTGGGTTAGCTGGTCTATCAGGGTCTTCAATGACAAGGAGCGCATTTTCTTTTTCAACTGGCTAGCTGGAAAGAAATACCATGGCAGTGAGGGAGGAGCTAATTACTTTGATGTGTTGACCAAGAACAACATCAAAGTGGTGATCTCTTTCAGTGTTCAGCCTAAGCCTATCAACAAGGGTCAGATTCAGCAAGAAATTGAGGGGCAGAAACTGAAGGGGAACATGATGGATGTGGCTCAGGTCCTCAGCAGAAGTCTCCCCAACTGCTTGGTGCATGCTGTCAGCCACTATAAGGAAGTGGTGGAGACCAACAACTTCCAAGAGGATTCTTACTACTATGGAAAACACAAAAAAGCATACTTATGCATTCATCCTGAGTAGCTTTTTTAAAAACAGTGCAATGGAAAATAGAGTAGATATAATGGGGAAAACTACAAATACAATTCATGAATGTTTATAACTGAGTTTAGAGATGTTTTTATTGATATCTCAAACCTAGCTGATGCTTTAGCTAGTGATTGTGTGAAATGTAATCTCTTGTTACAGACTGCAAAATGTTTATTTGTATATCGACCTGGTATATTTTTGTGTAGTTAGTGATCATTTACCAGGGGTGTCAAACACATGGCCCGCGGGGCCAGATTTTTGGGGGGGAAAAACAATGGATAGTGGACTGTCTTATGCAAAATTTCAAGGTGAAAAAATATAACTCATTTTTAGTATGGCGCCTCGATCTCTTTGAAGACTGAATGCGGCCCCCTGGGCAAAATGAGTTTCACACACCTAGTTTAAACTATCAGTATTTGTATATGTGTATTAATGGACATATATGAGACATTTTATGCCAGGCTGTGGCTATCTACTCAACAACAATGACAACGCATGAGAACGTAGTAATTCCTCCTACCAAATAGAATAGTAAGATAACTTGTTTTACCTGCATTCCAGTATTTCATGATGACCATACTGTAAATTAGCACACCAGCCAGCGTAATAATGAGTTATGTAAGCTTACTGCAAACAACTATTTCTCCTCGTCAATGTACTGAGGACTTACGCAAGCTCCTTTGAAAAATGCTGGTGATAGACCCACCTCACGGTCCAAATCTATAGCCTTACCACATTACATCTCTGTCTATATTCACACATTTGATATCCTTCATACAGCTATAAAATGTTTATGATCTTCTTTATTCATAATAAACCACAATTTAAAGGACATTGTTATCTCTGGTCATCATTATGCAATAGTAAATTATGACTTGTATATTCTATCTCTACCTGCAGCTGAGGAAATGTGCCTAATTGGCATGATAACATCATTTTAGAGGGTACTTTATGTAAAAACGTTTAAGCAGAGGTACACGGAGTCATAAACATCGATAGTGATAACATGTGACAGTTTATATACATTACTCCCTAAACAATCATCAGCCCCAGCAATATGAGCACAATTACCATCAGCAGATGTTTTAATAGCCTTGGTAAAATACTTTTGTCAGTTGTTTGTCAAAGGAGAGTAAGTTAGTATAGTTTCCATGTTGACCAGGAAAATATGCTATCATTTGTTCAACAACTTGTTTAACCACCACCCAAGTTTAGCTCTCTATGGGTGTGTCACTTTAGCTGTAATATGAGAACCATATGACCAATAGGAAGAGAAAAACAGATCGGCCAAATTATTTGCTTTTCTTCCTCAAACTACAGCGAATGAAAAGGTGAGTTTTTAGACAAACATTATTGCATATGAACATTTAAATGTTTCTTCAATAGGCTTATACAGTTATTGGGATGTTTTCCAAAAGTTATCGCAGCTGTTTTCATTAGTTAAGCAGTTCTTTAACGAGTCGTCTGGTAAACTTGGCCATGCCTTTTTGAGATCCTACGACATATTTAAATACATTACTTTATAATGTCATGTGCGCATTTAAATAGTATCCAATGTTTTACTGTAAATTGCGCAAAACACAATGTAACTATGTGCACAATGTGAACTTCTGTCAATACAGTAGATGGGCGTTGGTAGCCTAGAATAGTGTGCTGGCTTTTTCCAGGAAGTGTTTCTTGTGGCCATAATTATATATTGTCATGATTAAAGTACTGCAGTGGCAACAGTGCTGAATTAATCAATTGACATATTGTTGCAAGGCCTTATCATATTAATCCACGAGGTATGCTGGCTGTATAGGGAGTTAAACAAGATACTGAAATAAAGCAATTAGAGCCCTTGTTGAACGAGCTAATCGATACATTTCCCATTAAGAGGCCACATGAACAGCTTTTAACAACAACAACTGTAATATGATTGCACTTCTCAGCTTGCAAAGATCTATGTCCATTTGTTAAATGCAGCCAGTCATGGCCGGTCAGTGTTTATGTGGGCAAACTTCACAGGATGATTTGGCCACCTCCCTCAACTAGTCCTCAATCGACATAGATACTGTAGCTTACTGCTTGTTTGGGCCACTCAAATGTTGCCATTTATTCTTGCAGCTTGAAATTATTTTTATTTAATTTAGGACTCAAACCATGAAAAGAAGAAACTACAACATGTCTATCTTGATGGCCAGATATTGATATACAAATGGATCAGTTATGATGTTGACATTATTACTTCAGTAGGCCTAACTGCTCGTCAGTGGACATCAGTTAATGTACATTTTAAGGTTGACTGGCCTGCTTGTTATTTGGTGAATTGTTGGGCCTGAGATATGCCTCCCTTGTAGAGCTACAGATATAGCACTTTTGACTCTGTACCCACTGGGCAAAGATGTAAATTCAACGTAGTTTCATTGAAATGACGTGGAAACAACTTTGATTCAACCTGTGTGTTAGCCTAATTCTTTCACATCTGAAAATGTACAATCACCATCACTTTACCCTGGATAATTTGTCTGCTTTAGTGCGGTAGAGATACTTCACATACACTCAGACCATGAGATAACCCCTGGGAGTTAGGGTTTTAGTGGAGAGCTGAAATGTCTCCTATTTTTTTTTGTTGCATGGCAGTGTGGATGGCTAAATCAAATGAGATGGATGTTTTTCTATCCTAATGCATGCCATTTCCCTACTATCCATCATTGAACTGGCTTCTAATGCAGATGTTGTATCAATGAGAGCTGTGTCTTTTTCAAAGCCATTTGCACCATAATTGTTATGATAGCTGCTGATCTAATAGTATCAGACCATCTGCTTTTATTTAGTATGCTGGATTATAAATTCTAATCAATTACATTGACAGGGCTGTCAACTTTTGAAGAAAGCTTGGAGTGAGATTTGCAATGTGAATTTCATTTCCCCCTGGCACAACCTCTAGACGAGGGGTCTGTGGGTCCTTAGGCCTATGACCAGAGTGCAAAATTAAAACCACAGGTCAGATGTATTCAGGATGCTTTCAACGTGAAATGAACTCTCAAAAAAACACATTTTGGGGTCTGAAATTGTAAACATATTTTTTAGGTGGTTTGACACTTTATTCAGACAGTAATGAAATGAGATGGGAAGACAGGCACATGGGAGAAACAGTGGGAAGGTTGGAAGCAGGGATTGATCCCTGTTCTCAGGTGGAAAGTTGTATGTGACACGTGCCGAGGAGTGTTACCACTTTTCAAATGCTCTGCACAAGGAATACTTATATTAATGGTTGATGGCAGTGGGTAACCAAATCATAGATTGCAGTATACAGTTGAAGTCGGAAGTTTACGTACACTTAGGTTGGAGTAATTAAAATTCATTTTTCAACCACTCCACAAATGTCTTGTTAACAAACTATAGTTTTGGCAAGTCAGATAGGACATCTGCTTTGTGCATTACACAAGTCATTTTTCCAACAATTGTTTACAGACAGATTATTTCACTTATAATTCACTGTATCACAATACCAGTGGGTCAGAAGTTTACATAGACTAAGATGACTGTGCCTTTAAACAGCTTGGAAGATTCCCGAAATTGTGTAATGGCTTTAGAAGCTTCTGATAGGCTAACTGACATCATTTGAGTAAATTTGAGGTGTACCTGTGGATGTATTTCAAGGCCTACCTTCAAACTCAGTGCATCTTTGCTTGACATCATGGGAAAATCAAAAGAAATCAGCCAAGACCTCAGAAAAAAAATGTAGACCTCCACAAGTCTGGTTCATCCTTGGGAGCCGCTCCATGAAAAGTCGCTCAGCAAGGAAGAAGTCACTGCTCCAAAACCACCATTAAAAAAGCCAGACTACGGTTCGCAACTGCACATGGGGACAAAGATCGTACTTTTTGGAGAAATGTTCTCTGGTCTGATGAAACAAAAATAGAACTGTTTGGCCATAATGACCATTATGTTTGGAGGAAAAAGGGGGACGCTTGCAAGCCGAAGAACACCATCCCAACCTTGAAGCACAGGGATGGCAGCATCATGTTGTGGGGGTGCTTTGCTGCAGGAGGGACTGGTGCACTTCACAAAATAGATGGCATCATGAGGTAGGAAAATGATGTGAATATATTGAAGCAACATCTCAAGACATCAGTCAGGAAGTTAAAGCTTGGTTGCAAATGGGTCTTCCAAATGGACAATGACCCCAAGCATACCCCCAAAGTTGTGGCAAAATGGCCCAAGGACAACAAAGTCAAGGTATTGGAGTGGCCATTACAATGCCCTGACATCAATCCTATAGCAAATTTGTGGGCAGAACTTAAACAGTGTGTGCAAGCAAGGAGGCCTACAAATCTGACTAAGTTACACCAGCTATGTCAGGAGGAATGGGCCAAAATTCAACCAACTTATTGTGGGAAGCTTGTGGAAGGCTACCCAAAACGTTTGGCCCAAGTTAAACAATTTAAAGGCAATGCTACCAAATACTAATTGAGTATATTTAAACTTCTGACCCACTGGGAATGTGATGAAAGAAATGAAAGCTGAAATAAATCGTTCTCTCTACTATTATTCTGACATTTCACATTCTTAAAATATAGTGGTGATCCTAACTGACCTAAAACAGGGAATTTTTACTTGGATTAAATATCAGGAATTGTGAAACTGAGTTTAAATGTATTTGTCTAAGGTTTATGAAAACTTCCGACTTCAACTGTACTTGACCATAGACTGCTTTCAAGTTAAGGACACAAACATTTAGTATTTTGTAATTAGGGCTGGAAGAAAATCCTGCTTGCTCTCCAGGAGGGTAGGCCACTCCTGATCTATGCTTCCCAAGTGCTGGGTGTTTGAAAATGTTGTTGTTATAACAATTAATTTCTCAATCACCCAACCTTCAAGAAAAATCTAATGAATATCAATATTCGGGTGGTTTATGTCTACTAGTTGAAGATCCTTGCCATCGTCTTACTCTATCTAGACAAAATATGTGCACAATACTAAAATAAAATTATATGAGGCCTGTGTGACTTATTCCAAACTGTCAATGAATTGCTGCAAAAATACATAGTCTCATAAAATTCATTTTCAAAGACACAAATAGGCATATCAGAATTCATATATGTGATTACACTGGCAAAATTGGAAGAAGCGGAATAATAAAATAACTATGGGGGAAAACAGCGTTCTTGCTGACAAGCACACTAATTACCCTATATTTTACTCCATAATTAAGAATGAGAATTGTTCCACTGATCAGACTAAAAAAAGTAACTAGATAATACAATCTCCTGAAGACAAGATTACATAAATCTGCCCCTACACCATCCCTTACCAAATCATTTGTATATTTATGAGTTCACAATCTGTTTGACAAAATGATTTTCATAGTTACAAATCAGGTCACCCTACTAAACTTCCCTGCTAAAACAAGGGGACTAATACAAGTGTGGATTAAATCGACATTAGTACGTGCTGTCAAAAGGCTGCATTCCTCAATAGAGCTCGCCAGCTTGTAGTCGTAAAACCCAGAAATGAGTTAGTTACCTCTGGTTCGTTCACTCATCCCTATTGGAAAAAAATTATGGTGTAAGAGTTTTGGAATAAACGCCCCAAATAAGGTCTGAGGTTAACACAGGCTTATGAGATCTTATACGTTTTGTTCTATGAGATAATAGCAGTCAGTTAACATCACCTTTATGAATTAATTCAAAACGATTTTTTAAAAATCTCAAAAAGTGACGTTGGCTGATGAATGTTATCTCATAGAACAAAACGTATAAGATCTCGTAAGTCTTTGTTTACCGCAGGCCTTATTTTCGGCATTTATCCCAAAACCCTACAAAAACGCCATTAATCTTTCCCATAGGCGTTGTCCGACCAACTATGGGGGAGTTAGTGCCTTAAAAAAGACAGCATTACTATTTCCCCCCTATAGGAACGGGAATAACAGCAACATCATTTTGTTGACATTGTACATAAAACAGAGCTATCATGCTGCTCTTCTTAAACTTTTATAAACTCCGCGGAGAACGCTCTCTCTCTCCATACAAATCCGCTCTAATCTTGAGGGGAATTTCTTTAAAACGCGCATCCAATCCCCTTGATCCCTTATATAACTAGGCCAATCATATGCTTCAATGTGCCCCAGTTCACAGTGCTGTGGCAAGACAATGGGCGGATTCGATTATGCTGAGCCGCGGGGCACCGGGCAAAGGCCCGTCACGTCAATGACCGAAAGCAGGAAGGGAAGAGCGCAATTCTCAAATAGAACAGTAATATGTGCCACTCGGTCATTTTGTCAACAAGGCAGCATGGTGCATCATCCAGAGACATACATCTGTTTTCCATAAAATCAATGTTAGAAAATTCAAACTATTTTTCATTGGGAAGGCAGATAACGCATTTTTATAAAAAGTAAATCACTTTTGCATGGGAACACACAATCCTACTAATTACTACACGTGCATAATTATGTCACTTTTGTTTTGAGCCAACTTAACCGTGGGCATTGAACAGGGCACCTGGCTCACGCCCTGGAGGCAGCTCGGTTCTCTTATCGAATGCAATCAACTTTGAGCCGATGCAAAACACACCTATATGGGGGGTGATTCATGCCAGAATTAAGCGTAGTGAAGCTAATGATACCTCTCACCAAGTCACCTAACGTCTTCCTAGCGCCGTGCCGTAAAATAACACCATGAATTAACATGGACTGAAACTGCCGACGCGTTCACGTCACATAGTCATCACGTAACGTGTCAGTTTGTGTACGTTTATTAAGAATGATCTTACCATGAACGCCTTAAAAACATCTACATGTGTTATGCGTTACGTGTTAGTTTAAGTGTCTGTTTAGTTCATCAATTTCATTTGTCGATTTAGCTAAAATAGGCCTATCACCTCAATGCAAAAATTATTAGGCTAGTTGATATCGCAGCCACCATTACCCTGTAGATATGCCTATTTCTTGCATCCATATGAAATCAAGGGCTTCTTAGTAGCCTAGTGGTTAGAGTGTTGGGCCAGTAACCGAGAGATTGCTGGATCGAATCCCAAAGCTGACAAGATTAATTTTTTGTTGTTTTGCCCGAGCAAGGCAGTTAACCCACTGTTCCCTATTCGACTGAATACGTGTATTTCGATTAAGGCAGCCTCCCGCACCTCTCTGATTCAGAGGGATTGGGTTAAATGCGGAAGACACATTTCAGTTGAATGCATTCAGTTGTACAACTGACTAGGTATCCCCCTTTAATTTTCTTTGTTGGAGGTAGCCTAGGTCTCTAGTGGCACATTTAAAACAACTCGGAAGTCGGCAATCTCTGACTTCCGACTTCAGTGCGTTCAAGACAACTGGGAACTCTGGGAAAAAAACAAGCTGATTAGGATTTTTATTTTGTACAGTAATCCAACTCAGAATCTCTGGCATCTTTCTCTGACCTGAAAATCACTGATGTCATGATTTGACCTTGTTTTCCCCCCCACTTCCCAGTTTACCGGATTAACAAACACAATCACCATGCAATCCTTCGTCTATACATTTCTGTTGAGATGTTTTATGGTTAAAAGCAGGGTTCGAATTGAGGGGGTATGTGAGGATATAGGCCTTGTTATAGACATGCAAAAAGCATATGCTGCCACTTGTTTGCTTAGCCATAGGAAAAGCAACGGTCCAGATTTTATAAAGCGATCTAGGCTATAACAATGATAAACTCCACGATTATTTCTGCATAGTCTACTAGCCTATCGAAGGTCTTGCGCAGCCTAAACATCACAGGAAAATGTGGTTGGTTTATTAAATGCTCTGCAATGTAGAGCTATGCCTAATGCAAAATACCAAAATGTTAGAATCGGTATGGGTCTATGCATTGACCAAAAAGCTTAACAGATAAAAACATGAATTATTCAGGAGAATCCCATTGAATCAGGCTATTCATTTCAGTGCAGTTCCATTCTTACGCATATCCTTAGACAAAGCGGAACCGAAAACACCCCAGCCTGTTTTGATCACAGACCATGATGAAGCCTGAACATTTAGGCTGCGTCATTGATTTAGCCCAGAATTGCCTACAGCTTTGATACACATGAAGACCTATATTTAATCTGGAATTGACAAACAAAAGCCTGACTAGGATCTCGACTTTCCCCCACGTCAAATGTATTACCAATTAGGCTAAATGTATTCCTATTAATTTGCATAGGCTAACCATTGTGATTAATGTTATTTAACATCTTCTGCTTTTTATGAATGAACATGAATCAGGGTAAACATGTCATTTCAATGCCCCCCACACGCACACATTAATGATACTTACCTTACAGATCACAAAGTGAGCTAATTTCCACTCCATACATATGCAAATACATTTGATTCATACACTGGCTTGTCTGGCTGGTATGTTTTCATTTTAATCAGGCATTCCCTTATGTACACTGAAATAATTTCAGTCCTCAATTACGAAAAAAATAAATAAATCATAGCTCATTAGTACACCCTTGTGGTGGAATATATATATATATATATATATATATATATATATATTGTATGTCTTAAGATACAATTAATAATGTTGAACTAACAAATACCATCAAGAGATACGTTACAATTTACAGTACCGAACACGTTATGAAGCTGCTGTGAAAACCAATCTAGCAATATTTTAGATTTAAATATATAACCATTGATATTTTTTGGTACATGTTTGTCAATTTACTTTCAGATTTGTTTTGTATACTCACATGGCAATCAGACTGAAATACAGAATTCTAGTGTGTGGACTAGAGAGAAGGTGGGTATTGTGTGGATGGGAGGTTCTGCCCGTCACTTGTTTTTTAACAGGTAGTGGACTCGAAGAGGGAAACTGCAAAGTCCAGGCGCTGCTGCCCTCTTTGTTCTGAGTGTTTGCAGTGCTAGTGTTTTTAGCTAATCTGTGCATCTCACATTATGTGCCTAGTACTTTAGTTTTCTTGCTATTTATTAGCAGATAATGACAACTTGACAATAACAGTAGCTGATGGAAAGCACCAAGCTTTCCCAGGTCCCGCCTTCCTTTCGTCCTTCTTCCAAGCCAAGTCATGCACCCAGATGTCGAAGCACTAGGTCCCCTTGATTCTTCTCAGGTGGCTTTCCTTCTCATGTGCCCTGTCCATGTTCAGTCTCACCTTGATTGATAATAGAAATAAATGCAATTATATTTCATATTATTACAAATACATCTCTTATATAACTCTTGGAAGGCCAGAAAATAAATTAACAGCGGACAATAATTTTCACCTGGTCAAAAACCTCAGTCCGTGTCTGAAGGTGGTCCTCGAAGACGTTCTGATCTGGTTCCACAACTTCCACATCAGGTGGAGTTTCAGTGACCTCAAAGTACGTTATACGAAAACAGCAAAAGAAAAACACTGAGTCAATCCAAAAAATATATACTACAGTATATGCAATAATGTTATTTACAATTGCATTGTGGCGAAGAAATATAATACACCTAGAATGTACCACATATTTTCCTAAGCTAACAAAACCAGGCTAATACGCTGCTAGCTGGTGCTCATAAATGTATAAAACATATACTTTATACATTTGTCAAATTTCCTGCAATCATGGGGGACACACAGTATGGATGAATGATGAGTAGTCGACCGGATATAAATAGCACTCCTAAAGAAGATGTATTTTCAAGTTAGCTACCAACTTCAAAGAGGGAACTTTAGCTAGCATAAAACCCACATGGCAAACTGAGATTCGGCAAATAACATATAAAGACTGGCTTATTTGACGCCAAACCATTCATCTAATGTCTGCCATATGAGGTGTGGCGTGAGAAAATGGTCAAATGCATGTGTCTCACATCCAAGGCGTTGTCAGCTTTGAATCATTGATGATGATTTAATACAGAGTTAAAATCTCTTTTTTTTTTTTTTTAACTAGGCAAGTCAGTTAAGAACAAATTCTTATTAAAATGACAGCCTAGGAACAGTGGGTTAACTGCCTTGTTCAGGGGCAGAATGACAGATGTTTTACCTTGTCAGCTCGGTGATTCTATCTAGCAACCTTTCGTTTACTGGACCAACACTCTAACCACTTGGCTACCTGCCGCCCCAGGTAGCCTAGTGGCTGTATTGAGATTGGCTGTATTGAGATTGTTCTAGAGTTCTTGGATTTTCTTAGACAATTCTCTCTCAGTAGTCTCTGTTCTCTATGGGCATAAAGACTGTGCCTCCCCTGACAGCTGTAGGTGATAGATCAGGTTGAGAAATGAGGGTGACATCTTCACTGATCATCTGCAGTGTAAACCCCCTTGGGACAGACCTCAGCAGCAGACAAAGGCAGACTGAGACGCTGACAGAATAGTTTCCATTGTCTTGTTGCTGTGGTTACTGGCATTACTGTGGAAAATGCACTCCTGCTCAGCAAGTTTAATCTCCAACAGACAGTTTATCACTCCCACACTCTCTGTGGCATTGACTGGACTGGCTGAGCGAGCTTGGTGGGGATGGTGGTGGTAGTTGAAGGGCCAAATGAGAATGGATTAGGTTTTTATTAATAAACTGTGAGCTTATAACATTGTACTTTGACCTGGAAGTAATTTCATGCCAATTGTCAAATACATTTTACCATGATTTATTTCAGCAGTGGTGTATACGTTATACTGAATAATAAATGTTCTGTAACTTCTTCTATAATATATAATGATAGTATTAAATCTAAAATGGCCCCCAGGCTGAAATTTGTCTTAATTCCTGCTTGTATTATGTTATTCCAATGGTAGATACTGTATGTGATTTCCTCAAATGTACACTGTTACAATGCACTTAGCACCACCCCTTCAGTCACAGTCTACTCTAGTACATCATAGTGTTTGAAATTACTAATTGGCTTTCTGCTTGCTGTGCATACTTCATACTGTATTTCAGATCTTCATTAGTTGGTTGTTTTTTCCCCATTTGGCACTTTGTTGATGTGTTATACAACACACTTGAATTGAGTGTATACTGCAGACAATAAATGGTAAATACTTAAAACATTTCTATAACATAAAACCATTAAAACACTACCTTGAAATACACATTTGAAACTCCATAGAGTATCTACCCCTATGTGTCATCCCTCACTGGTGAATTCTCTTTGCATTGTTGCCTTATTGCTCACTGGGTGTGTCCAGCTGTAATCCCAGCAGGCTTGGTTACTGAAATGTACACTGATCCCTCTCTCTCTTTCTTTATCAGTTCTCACTTTGAGGCCAGCAGGGATTCACTCTAGTTGAGAGTTTGAGCAAGGAAGCAGAGCTACAGTCCAACAATAGCAGAACAGCTCTACGTAAGTTCAGAAAATAATATACTATACGGAGGGAGGGAGGGAAGTAATCAACTATATGGGCCTAGCTTTTAAGACTTTGGTATTGCTGTTGAACTTTTCCTTCATTTTAACTAAGGCCTTGAACTGGGGGATGATTGGTTGTCTATATTTTAAATGTTTTAAATGGATATTCAAAGTCGCCAGGTGTATGATGTTTCCTCCAACACATTGGTATGGTTGGCTTCCGTGTTAAACGAGCATTGTGTCAAGAAGCAGTGCGGCTTGGCGGGGTCGTGTTTCGGAGGACGCATGGCTCCTGGCCTTTGCCTCTCCCGAGTCCGTATGGGAGTTGCAGCGCGATGGGACAAGACTGTAACTACCAATTGGATATCACGAAATTAGGGGAGAAAAAGGGGTAAAAAAATGTATAACAGTTCCGAACATCCTTTTGACCATGCCCTTATGCTCTTTTTTCAGATGTTATACTGGTATTTGTTGTGCACTGAATAATAACAATACCAGCAAAGATGGCCAGCCAGCTACAGAAGATTGTATCAGAGAAGAAGAACATGGTAGAGACTGTAATGGAAGTGTTTGAACAGGGAGCTGAGGTGGTGGCCAGTATCGCAGGTGACTTCTTCCCTATTTTCGCCATCGCTGCTCCCATCGTGAAATTGGCCCTGGACAATGTGGAGAGTAAGGAAGCTGTGTTCATGAAGGAGCAGTTCCAGAAGGTTCGTGAACGCCTGGAGGTGATTTCAGAGGAGATGCAGCGGATTAACGAGGAAATCAAGAAGAGCGGCACGGACGCTGCCTACTTTTCTGTAGAGGAGAACATATCTAACCAGTTCCGCAAGTACATGGACATCCTCAATGCCAAACCCAAGTTTCGTGAGGTCAAAAAGAAGCTTTTCATGGAGCATTTTGTCAAAACAGGTGGCGACAAAAACCTACATACCCTCTACAGTGCCGTGACAGGAGACAACTTCTCTGGAGAGTCAGTGTTGGAGATTACTCTTAACTATGAGGAGAAAAGTCGACGCGCCATGGAAGACTTCTGTGCCAGGTTGAAGAACCTCTTTTGCATAGGCCTCATCGCTCTGATGGGTTACACCGCACTGAAGGACTGCGATGACGAAGAGAAGCTTCTTCAAGACTGGGGTGAAAAGATGAAGGAGGTACAGGTGAAAATGAATGCTGTCATCGAGGACTGCATCACCAGCTTCTCCAAGCAGGCTGAACTGGATTCCCGGAGGTTGGTTAGGGACCATTCTGACCTGAACAACCAGCAGCTGGCTGACGCCATTTTGGAGAAGATGAAAAAAAAGTATGACTGGGTGTGCTGGTCTGTCCGTATATTCAGCTCCCCTTCGGGTTTGTTCTCGAACAAAAAAGACATCCAGTGCCCCACAGGAAAAAATCGCTTTCAGGTGCCAGCGACAGACGAGAAGCTGAACGTCATGGTGTCCTACAGTGCCTCGCCCGAGCCTCTGAACAAGGCCCACATCCAGCAGCTGATCCAGAGTCAGAAGAAACTCACCGTAGTGGGTACAGCTGAGCTCCTGTTTAAGCAGTTGCCAGGTGCATGTGCAGTCCACACGGTAAAGACTTGCAAAGACCTGGCTTGTGCCTGGAGCTTTGCCGAAGAGCTACACTACTGGGAGCAGCACAAGAACTTCTATGTTTGCGTTCACTGCAATTGACATTTTCTCACTTAAAAATGAATTAATAATTAGCTATAGATACCAAGATTATATTCATTCCAATTTGGTCTTTGCACTAAGACTGACATTCCCAAGAACTTTCTCTCTTTCTCAGTTGAGTTCTGATCCCCAGCTATACTAATGAGGAGGAACACAAGCTAACACTTATTATAAAGCATGATAGACTGTTTTACCTGTTAATCTATTCTTTGTAATGTTTTTATTTTATGTATCCCCCCTACTCTGTGTTGCCTCTGATAATGTAAATTCAACTTTGGATCTTGATACATATTCTAAATTGATCAAATCATAGATTTTTTAGGAAGTGTGTAAATATAAAAGCCTAATGTTTGTATTGTCTGTAAGAAATCCCTCAACATTTTGCATAACTAGAACTGCATTTTCCCTCTTTATATACAGTTGAAGTCAGAAGTTTACATACACTTAGGTTGGAGTCATTAAAACTCGTTTTTCAACCACTCCACAAATTTCTCGTTAAAAAAACATTGTTTTGGCAAGTCGGTTAGGATATCTACTTTGTGCATGACACAAGTCATTTTTCCAACAATTGTTTACAGACAGATTATTTCACTTTCACATAATTCACTGTATCACTATTCCAGTGGGTCCGAAGTTTACATACACTAAGTTGACTGTGCCTTTAAACAGCTTAGAAAATTCCAGAAAATTATGTCATGGCTTCTGATAGGCTAATTAACATAATTTGAGTCAATTGGAGGTGTACCTGTGGATGTATTTCAAGGCCTACCTTCAAACTCAGTGCCTCTTTGCTTGACATCATGGGGAAATCAAAAGAAATCAGCCAAGACCTCAGGAAAAAAAATTGTAGACCTCCACAAGTCTGGTTCATCCTTGGGAGCAATTTCCAAACGCCTGAAGGTACCACATTCTTCTGTACAAACAATAGTATGCAAGTATAAACAACATGGGACCACGCAGCCGTCATACCGCTCAGGAAGGAGACGCGTCCTGTCTCATAGAGATGAACGTACTTTGGTACGAAAAGTTCAAATCAATCCCAGAACAACAGCAAAGGACCTTGTGAAGATGCTGGAGGAAACAGGTACAAAATTATCTATTTCCAAAGTAAAATGAGTCCTGTATCGACATAAACTGAAAGGCCGCTCAGCAAGGAAGAAGCCAATGCTCCAAAACAGCCATAAAAAAGCCAGACCACGGTTTGCAACTGCACATGGGGGTAAAGATTGTACTTTTTGGAAATATGTCCTCTGGTCTGATGAAACAAAAATAGAACTGTTTGGCCATAATGACCATCATTATGTTTGGAGGAAAAAGGGGGACGCTTGCAAGCTGAAGAACGCCATCCCAACCGTGAAGCACGGGGGTAGCAGCATCATGTTGTGGGGGTGCTTTGCTGCAGGAGGGACTGGTGTACTTCACAAAATAGATGGCATCATGAGGTAGGAAAATGATGTGGATATATTGAAGCAACATCTCAAGACATCAGTCAGGATGTTAAAGCTTGGTTGCAAATGTGTCTTCCAAATGGACAATGACCCCAAGCATACTTCTAAAGTTGTGACAAAATGGCCCAAGGACAACAACGTCAAGGTATTGGAGTGGCCATCACAAAGCCCTGACATCAATCCCATAGAAAATTTGTGGTCAGAACTGAAAAAGCGTGTGCGAGCAAGGAGGCCTACAAACCTGACTAAGTTACACCAGCTATGTCAGGAGGAATGGGCCAAAATTCACCCAACTTATTCTGGGAAGCTTGTGGAAGGCTACCCAAAACGTTTGACCCAAGTTAAACAATTTAAAGGCAATGCTACCAAATACTAATTGAGTGTATGTAAACTTCTGACCCACTAGGAATGTGATGAAAGAAATGAAAGCTGAAATAAATCATTCTCTACTATTATTCTGACTTTTTACTTGGATTAAATATTAGGAATTGTGAAAAACTGAGTTTAAATGTATTTGGCTAAGGTGTATGTAAACTTCCGACTTCAACTGTATAAAACAGCACCTTAGAGTGAACTTTCACTTGCAGATTCAATTTCAACTGCTGCAATTTACATTCATATGGCACAGTGGAGGCTGCTGAGGGGAGGACGGCTCATAATAAGGGCTGTAACGGAGCAAAGGGCATGGCATCAAACTATGTGTTTGATGTATTTGACACTATTCTACTCATTCCTTTCTAGCCATTCCCATGAGTCCCTTCCTCCCCAATTAAGGTGCCACCAACCTCCTGTGATATGACGACAACTCAACTGATATTTTATCATTCCTGTCTCTGTTATTTTGGCACACACTGCTTCACTGAACCTGCTCCCATTCCATGTGATTTGATCAACCAACCCACTACACAGGCATGCTAAGACATATTATTGCTGTGAAGGTGGAGGAAGATACGCTTGTTTACTCATGAATGCCTAGCATAGATATGCTCGTCACATCTTTACCTGTTGTGATGTGCAACAGAAATGGTGGTATCACAGGTCATCTCGACTCAGTCCATAGTTCCACAACCCTATGAAGTACTTACATTTAGTATCATAATGTTTAACCCATTCCACTTTCCATGCATTCATTCTATTTTGCACCTTTATTTTCTGAGCAATTTTACTAGTTTTATGTTTTCTTTTACAAAACATGTTGATCTGAAGTGGGTGCTTCACGTTGGTGGTAGATGACATCTGGAAAGGCGCTATATACACTACCAGTCAAAAGTTTTAGAACACCTACTCATTCAAGGGTTTTTCTTTATTTTTTACTATTTTCTACATATAAGAATAATCATAAAGACATCAAAACTATGAAATAAAACATATGGAATCATGTAGTAACCAAAAAAGTGTTTAACAAATCAAAATATAGTGTAGATTTTAGATTCTTCAAGGTAGCCATCCTTTGCCTTGGTGACAGCTTTGCACTTATCCTCTGCAGCAGAGGTAACTCTGGGTCTTCCTTTCCAGTGGTGGTCGTCATGACAACCAGTTTCATCACACTGTAGTGCTTGATGGTTTTTGCGTCTGCACTTGAAACTTTCAAAGTTCTTGAAATTTTCCGGTTTGATTGACCATGTCTTAAAGTAGTGATGGACTGCCATTTCTCATTGCTTATTTGAGCTGTTCTTGCCATAATGCACTTGGTCTTTTACCAAATAGGGCTATCTTCTGTATACCCCCCTTCCTTGTCACAACACAACTGATTGGCTCAAATGCATTAAGAAGCAAAGAAATTCCACAAATGACCTTTTAACAAGGCACACCTGTTAATTTAAATGCATTCCAGGTGACTACCTTATGAAGCTGGTTGAGAGAATGACAAGAGTGTGCAAAACTGTCATCGAGGCAAAGGGTGGCTACTTTGAAGAATCTCAAATATAAAATATATATTATTTTTTTTAACACTTTTTTGGTTACTACATTATTCCAAATGTGTTATTTCATAGTTTTGATGTCATCACTATTATTCTACAATGTAGAAAATAGTACAAATAAAGAAAAACCCTTGGATGAGTGGGTGTGTCCAAACTTTTGACTGGTACTGTAAATGCAATCAGTTAATAATTATGAAGTGGTGGTTTGATGTCTATGTCCTGCCTATTACAAACTAGCCATTGCCAATAACTTCAACCTTTTTAAAGGGGATGAAAAGAACACAAGTCATTGCACCCCCTTAAACTAAGTAATAAGGACTCCATATTCAACATTATAAACTGTATGGTTTGAGCTCTGAATGCTGATTGGCTGACAGATTGGTATATCAGACAGTATACCACAGGTATGACAAAACATTTTATTTTTACTGATCTAATTACGTTGGTAACCAGTTTATAATAGCAATACGTCACCTCAAATGAATTATTATTTTATTCTAGTATCTCTATCAATATGCCTTGTATCACACAATTACTGTATCAAATAAAAACAAAGATGGATATTACTATGTTAATTTATTTTATCTTGATTTATTTGGTTTGCTGTTTGCCTTTGGTCACCACAGTATAATATGTTTGAGGAAAGGGCTGATACTGCACTGGAGTATTGCCTAAATCTGCATCTAAGGTGAGGAGTTACAGATTGGAAAAAATACATTTTACTCAATGTTATACACTACCATTCAAAAGTTTGGGGTCACTTAGAAATGTCCTTGTTTTCCATTAAAACATACATGAAATTAGTTGCAAAATGAATAGGAAATATAGTCAAGACGTTGACAAGGTTCTAAATAATGATTTTAATTTAAATAAAAATTGTGTCCTTCAAACTTTGCTTTCGTCAAAGAATCCTCCATTTGCAGCAATTACAGCCTTGCAGACCTTTGGCATTCTAGTTGTCAATTTTTTGAGGTAATCTGAAGAGATTTCACCCCATGCTTCCTAAAGCACCTCCCACGAGTTGGATTGGCTTGATGAGCACTTCTTACGTACCATATGGTCAAGCTGCTCCCACAACAGCTCAATAGGGTTGAGATCCGGTGACTGTGCTGGCCACTCCATTATAGATAGAATACCAGCTGACTGCTTCTTCCCTAAATAGTTCTTGCATAGTTTGGAGCTGTGCTTTGGGTCATTGTCCTGTTGTAGGAGGAAATTGGCTCCAATTATGCGCCGTCCACAGGGTATGGCATGGTGTTGCAAAATGGTGTGATAGCCTTCCTTCTTCAAGATCCCCTTTACCCTGTTCAAATCTCCCACTTTACCACCACCAAAGCATCCCCAGGCAATCACATTGCCTCCACCATGCTTGACAGATGGCATCAAGCACTCCTCCAGCATTTTTTATTTTTTCTGCATCTCACGAATGTTCTTCGTTGTGATCTGAACACCTCCAACCTAGATTTGTCTGTCCATAACACTTTTTTACAATCTTCCTCTGTCCAGTGTTTGTGTTCTTTTGACCATCTTAATCTTTTCTTTTTATTGGCCAGTCTTAGATATGGCTGTTTCTTGGCCAGCATCCTCAGGAAGAGTAGCTGCTGATTTTGCAACAGCTAATGGGGATCCTAATAAAATACCAAATACCAAATCCCAGAGTCTCCTCTTCACTGTTGACATTGAGACTGGTGTTTTGCGGGTACTATTTAACTAAGCTGCCAGTTGAGGACTTGTGAGGCGTCTGTTTCTCAAACTAGACACTCTAATGTACTTGTCCTCTTGCTTAGTTGTGCACCGCGGCCTCCCACTCCTCTTTCTATTCTGGTTAGAGTCAGTTTGCGCTGTTCTGTGAAGGGAGTAATACACAGCATTGTATGAGATCTTCAGTTTCTTGGCAATTTCTTGCGTGGAATAGCCTTCATTTCTCAGAACAAGAATAGACTTGACAAGTTTCAGAAGAAAGTTATTTGTTTCTGGCCATTTTGAGCCTGTAATCGAACCCACAAATGCTGATGCTCCAGATCCTCAACTAGTCAAAAGAAGGCCAGTTTTATTGCTTCTTTAATCAGAACAACAGTTTTCAGTTGTGCTAATATAATTGCAAAAGGGTTTTCTAATGATCAATTAGCCTTTTAAAATGATAAACTTGGATTAGCTAACACAATGTGCCATTGCAACACAGGAGAATGATGGTTGCTGATAATGGGCCTCTGTACGCCTATGTAGATATTCCATAAACAATCTGCCGTTTCAAGCTACAATAGTCATTTACAACATTAACAATGTCTACACTGTATTTCGGATCAATTTGATGTTATTTTAATGGACAAAAAATGAGCTTTTCTTTCAAAACAAGGACATTTCTAAGTGACCCCAAACTTTTGAACGGTAGTGTATATAGTCAATGACATCATAGCAAAACAATCGGAGTCACAGGGTAGAGCTATCTGAGGGACAGAAGCTTTGGCTATTGCATTATAGTTTGAAAACACCCAACATGCACCCACATGTAATTTTGTGGCCATGTGACAGAACTTTCATATCCCCTCTTTGGAAATTGCAGGGTCAAAAATACTCTTACGATGAATAAAATGTTTGATAGAAATGTTTCTGTTTTGTTGATATTAAGTATGTGTTCTACATGACAACTTGTAACGCTCGTCTTCGGGTGAAAGAGAGGAGGACCAAGGCGCAGCGTGGTAAGTGTTCATGATGATGAATTTTAATGCTAATCCAACAAACAGAACACTACAAAATACAAAACAACAAACGAAGTGAACAAACGAACGAAACAGTACCGTGTGGCGAACAAACACTGACACGGCAACAAACACCCACAACTCAAAAGTGAAACCCAGGCTACCTAAGTATGATTCTCAATCAGGGACAACGATTGACAGCTGCCACTGATTGAGAATCATACCAGGCCGAACTCAAAACCCCAACATAGAAAAACACACATAGACTACCCACCCCAACTCACGCCCTGACCATACTAAAACAAAGAAAACACAAAAGAACTATGGTCAGAACGTGACACAACTAGACTATACAGTTGAAGTCGGAAGTTTACACACACCTTAGCCAAATACATTTAAACTCAGTTTTTCACAATTCCTGACATTGAATCCTAGTACAAATTCCCTGTCTTAGGTCCGTTAGGATCACCACTTTATTTTAAGAATGTGAAATGTCCAAATAATATTAGAGAGAATGATTTATTTCAGCTTTCATTTCTTTCAGCACGTTCCTAGTGGGTCAGAAGTTTACATACACTGTCACGCCCTGACCTTAGAGATCCTTTTAATGTCTCTATTTTTGGTTGGTCAGGGCGTGAGTTGGGGTGGGCATTCTATGTTTTGTTCTATGTTGTCCTTTTCTAGGTGTTTGGCCGGGTGTGGTTCTCAATCAGAGGCAGCTGTCTATCGTTGTCTCTGATTGAGAACCATACTTAGGTAGCCTGTTCCCACCTGTGTTTGTGGGTAGTTGTTTTCTGTTTTGTGCGTCTTCACCTGACAGAACTGTTTCGTTTTCGTTCTTCCTCGTTGTTATTTTGTTTACTGTTCAGTTTTAATTACATTTATAACATGAATACTTACCACGCTGCGTTTTGGTCACCTTCTTCCCAGGACGATCGTTACATACACTCAATTGGTATTTGGTAGCATTGCCTTTAAATTGTTTAACTTGGGTCAAACGTTTTGGGTAGCCTTCCACAAGCTTCCCACAATAAGTTGGGTGAATTTTGGCCCATTCCTCCTGACAGAGCTGATGTAACTGAGTCAGGTTTGTAGGCCTCCTTGCTTGCACACGCTTTTTCAGTTCTGCCCACAAATTTGCTATAGGATTGAGGTCAGGGCTTTGTGATGGCCACTCCAATACCTTGACTTTGTTGTCCTTAAGCCATTTTGCCACAACTTTGGAAGTATGCTAGGGATCATTGTCCATTTGGAAGACACATTTGCGACCAAGCTTTAACTTCCTGACTGATGTCTTGAGATGTTGCTCCAATATCCACATAATTTTCCTACCTCATGATGCCATCTATTTTGTGAAGTGCACCAGTCCCTCCTGCAGCAAAGCACCCCCACAACATGATGCTGCCACCCCCGTGCTACACGGTTGGGATGGTGTACTTCGGCTTGCAAGGCTCCCCCTTTTTCCTCCAAACATAACGATGGTCATTATGGCCAAACAGTCCCCATGCGCAGTTGCAAACCATAGTCTGGCTTTTTTATGGCGGTTTTGGAGCAGTGGCTTCTTCCTTGCTAAGCGGCTTTTCAGGTTATGTCGATATAGGACTCGTTTTACTGTGGATATAGATACTTTTGTACCTGTTTCCTCCAGCATCTTCACAAAGTCCTTTGCTGTTGTTCTGGGATTGATTTGCACTTTTCGCACCAAAGTACGTTAATCTCTAGGAGACAGAATGCGTCTACTTCCTGAGTGGTATGACGGCTGCGTGGTCCCATGGTGTTAATACTTGCGTACTATTCTTTGTACAGATGAACGTGATACCTTCAGGCGTTTGGAAATTGCTCCCAAGGATGAACCAGACTTGTGTAGGTCTACAATTTTTTTTCCTGAGGTCTTGGCTGATTTCTTTTGATTTTCCCATGATGTCAAGCAAAGAGGCACTGAGTTTGAAGGTAGGCCTTGAAATACATCCACAGGAACACCTCCAATTGACTCAAATGATTGTAACGGCAGTCTAGCTCTTCCTCCTCCTCGGACGAGGAGAGGAGAGAAGGATCGGAGGACCAATGTGCAGCGTGGTAATTTTCCATGAATTTAATTAACACAAAGACAAGATACTGACAAACTAATACAAAACAACAAACGACCGTGAAGCTACAAATGAAAGTGCAATACACAAGCTACTAACGTTAGACATAGACACTACACAAAATAACAAACGAACTAACCGTCACAGTCCTGTGTGGCACAAACACTGACACAGGAAACAACCACCCACAATCCCCAACACAAAACAAGCCACCTATATATGATTCTCAATCAGGGACAACGATTGACAGCTGTCTCTGATTGAGAACCATATCAGGCTGAACACAGAAACAGACGAACTAGACACACAACATAGAATTCCCACCCAGCTCACGTCCTGACCAACACTAAACAAGCAAAACACATAAGAACTCTGGTCATGACGTTACAGTACCCCCCCCCCTGAGGTGTGGACTCCGAACGCACCCCTAAAACTCAAGGGGAGGGTCTGGGTGGGCATCTGTCCGCGGTGGCGGCTCCGGCGGTGGACGAGGACACCACTCCACCACTGTCTTTGTCCCCCTCCTTAGCGTCCTTTGAGTGGCGACCCTCGCCCACGACCTTGGCCTAAGAATCCTCCCCAAGGCCCCCACATGATTTAGGAGGTAGCTCAGGACAGAGAGGTAGCTCAGGACAGAGAGGTAGCTCAGGACAGAGAGGTAGCTCAGGACAGAGAGGTAGCTCAGGACGAATGGCAGCTCCGGACTGAATGGCAGCTCTGGCAGCTCCTGACTGGCTGGCGGCTCTGGCAGCTCCTGACTGGAGGGCAGCTCATGACTGGAAGGCAGCTCATGACTGGAGGGCAGCTCATGACTGGAGGGCAGCTCATGACTGGAGGGCAGCTCATGACTGGAGGGCAGCTCATGACTGGAGGGCAGCTCATGACTGAAGGGCAGCTCATGACTGGAGGGCAGCTCATGACTGAAGGGCAGCTCATGACTGAAGGGCAGCTCATGACTGGAGGGCAGCTCTGGCAGCTCCTGACTGGCTGGCGGCTCTGGCAGCTCCTGACTGGCTGGCGGCTCTGGCAGCTCCTGACTGGCTGGCGGCTCTGGCAGCTCCTGACTGGCTGGCGGCTCTGGCGGCTCCTGACTGGCTGGCGGCTCCTGACTGGCTGGCGGCTCTGGCGGCTCCTGACTGGCTGGCGGCTCTGGCGGCTCCTGACTGACGGACGGCTCTAGCGGCTCCTGACTGACGGACGGCTCTAATGGCTCGGGACAGACGGGCGGCTCTAATGGCTCGTGGCAGACGGATGGCTCAGATGGCGCTGGGCAGACAGATGGCTCAGATGGCGCTGGGCAGACGGATGGCTCAGACGACGCTGGGCAGACGGATGGCTCAGACGGCGCTGGGCAGACGGATGGCTCAGACGGCGCTGGGCAGACGGATGGCTCAGACGGCGCTGGGCAGACGGATGGCTCAGACGGCGCTGGGCAGACGGATGGCTCAGACGGCGCTGGGCAGACGGATGGCTCAGACGGCGCTGGGCAGACGGATGGCTCAGACGGCGCTGGGCAGACGGATGGCTCAGACGGCGCTGGGCAGACGAGCAGTGCAGGCGGCGTTGAGCAGACGAGCAGTGCAGGAGGCGTTGGGCAGACGGCCGACTCTGACCTGCTGAGGCGCACAGTAGGCCTGGTGCGTGATGCCGGAACTGGTGGTACCGGACTGGAGACACGCACCTCAAGGCTAGTGCGGGGAACAGGAACAGGGCACACTGGACTCTCGAGGCGCACTATAGGCCTGGTGCGTGGTACCGGAACTGGAGGTACCGGGCTGAGGGCACGCACCTCAGGGCGAGTGCGTGGAGAAGGAACAGTGCGTACAGGGCTCTGGAGACGCACAGGAGGCTTGGTGCGTGGTGCCGGAACTGGAGGCACTGGGCTGGAGACACGCACTATAGGGAGAGTGCGTGGAGGAGGAACAGGCCTTTGGAGACGCACTGGAAGCCTGGTGCGTGGTGTAGGCACTGGTGGTACTGGGCTGGGGCCACGCACCATAAGGCGAGTGCGGGGTGAAGGAACTGGAGGTACTGGGCTGGGGCGGGAAGGTGGCACCGGATATACCGGACCGTGCAGGCGTACTGGCTCCCTTGAGCACCGAGCCTGCCCAACCTTACCTGGTTGAATGCTCCCCGTAGCCCGTCCAGTGCGGGGAGGTGGAATAACCCGCACTGGGCTGTGTTGGCGAACCGGGGACACCATGCGTAAGGTTGGTGCCATGTACACCGGCCCGAGGAGACGTACTGGAGGCCAGATATGTAGAGCCGGCTTCATGGCACTTGGCTCAATGCTCAATCTAGCCCGGCCAGTGCGGGGAGGTGGAATAACCCGCACCGGGCTATGCACACGTACAGGAGACACCGTGCGCTCTTCCGCATAACACGGTGTCTGCCCGTACTCCCGCTCTCCACGGTAAGCATGGGAAGTGGGCGCAGGTTTCCTACCTACCTTCGCCACACTACCCTTTAGCCCCCCCCCCCCCCCCCCCCCCAAGACATTTTTGGGGTGTCTTCACGGGCTTCCAGCCACGCTTCCGTGCTGCCTCCTCATACCACCGCTCCTGGGCTTTAGCTGCCTCCATCTCTTCCCGAGAGCGGCGATATTCTCCAATGTGAGCCCAGTGTCCTTTACCCTCCAGAATTTCCTCCCATGTCCAGGATTCCTGTGTAGTGGGCCGCTGCTGCTCGTACTCACGCTGCTTGGTCCGAGTTTGGTGGGTGGTTCTGTAACGGCAGTCTAGCTCTTCCTCCTCCTCGGACGAGGAGAGGAGAGAAGGATCGGAGGACCAATGTGCAGCGTGGTAATTTAATTAACACAAAGACAAGATACTGACAAACTAATACAAAACAACAAACGACCGTGAAGCTACAAATGAAAGTGCAATACACAAGCTACTAACGTTAGACATAGACACTACACAAAATAACAAACAAACTAACCGTCACAGTCCTGTGTGGCACAAACACTGACACAGGAAACAACCACCCACAATCCCCAACACAAAACAAGCCACCTATATATGATTCTCAATCAGGGACAACGATTGACAGCTGTCTCTGATTGAGAACCATATCAGGCTGAACACAGAAACAGACGAACTAGACACACAACATAGAATTCCCACCCAGCTCACGTCCTGACCAACACTAAACAAGCAAAACACATAAGAACTCTGGTCAGGACGTTACAGTGATGTTAATTATCCTGTCAGAAGCTTCTAAAGCCATGACATAATTTTCTGGAATTTTCCAAGCTGTTTAAAGGCACAGGCAACTTAGTCTATGTAAACTTCGGACCCACTGGAATAGTGATACAGTGAATTATGTGAAAGTGAAATAATCTGTCTAAACAATTGTTGGAAAAATGACTTGTGTCATGCACAAAGTAGATGTCCTAACCGACTTGCCAAAACTATAGTTCGTTAACAAGAAATTTGTGGAGGGGTTGAAAAACGAGTTTTAATGACTCCAACCTAAGTGTATGTAAACTTCCGACTTCAACTGTATATTTAGGAAACTGTATTGGAGTTTGTTTCTGTTTGTCCGACCTGGGATGCAAACTCACACTACACGTTGTACTCTCAAATCTACACTGAGTGTACAAAACATTAGGAACAGTATCTCTTTCCATTACATAGAATGACCAGGTGTCTCCAGGTGAAAGCTATGATCCCTTATTGATGTCGCCTGTTCAATCCACTTCCATCAGTGTAGACGAGGAGGAGACAGGTTAAAGAAGAATTTTTAAGCCTTGAGACAATTGAGACATGGATTGTGTATGTGTGCCATTCAGAGGGTGAATGGGCAAGACAAAAGATTTAAGTGCCTTTGAGCAGGGTATGGTAGTAGGTGCCAGGCGCACCGGTTTGAGTGTTAAAGAACTGCAACCCTGTTGGGTTTTTCATGCATAACAGTTTCCCGTGTGTATCAAGAATGGCCCACCAGCCAAAGGACATCCAGCCAACTTGACACAAATGTGGGAAGCATTGGAGTCAACATGGACCAACATCCCCGTGGAACACTTTTTACACCTTGTAGTCCATGCCCCGACGAATGTAGGCTGTTCTGAGGGACAAAGTGGGTGCAACTCAATATTAGGAAGGTGTTCCTAATGGCACTAGCCATCCAAACCCATGGTTGTGGTAGACTGGAAGCAACACCACTTCAGGTCTCAGGGAATGTGAAGTTATTGCACAATGGCTACTACTAGCACACCAGTTATCTAGTTTACATCTTCCTAGAATAACTAAGAAACAAATGTATCATAAACTGTTATTATGTTATATAAACGACTATATCTACAGTGTAATAACTAACTCACATCAAATATGTTTTACTTCCTATGTATAATATTTGCAAAACCTGTGAAGCAAGGTTATTATAGTTAACGAAAACTGAAACTAAAATAAAAACAACAATTGGAAAAACTATTTAGTAAACTGAAATAAAATAATCAGGAAAAACATGTCACGAATACCACCGAAAGTGGCTCCCCTTCCTGTTCGGGTGGCGCTCGGCGGTCGTCGTCGCCGGTCTACTAGCTGCCACCGATCCCTTTTTCCTTTTTGTTTGTTCTTGTCTAATTGTTTTCACCTGTTCCTTGTTGGGGTTTTGGGATGGGTGTTATTTAAGTTTGTTTAGCCCGCTGGTGTTTGTGCGGGCTTGTTGTTATTTCACGTTAGTGGTGTTTGTGTTCTTTTGGGTTTTCGCTGTCCGGTATTTTAGTAACTATGGTTTTGGGTTTGTTGCGCCTGTGTTTTGGGCTTCACCCATGTTTGTAACTAGTTACTGTGTGAAAGTACATTAAAGCGTTTTTCCCGTCAACCGTCTGCTCTCTGCATCTGACTCCACACCCATCACTCTCCAGACATTACAAAACATTTGAAAAACTAAAACTGTACTGAAACTATTATCTTTGACTGCAAAACTAACAAGAATAAAATACAAACCATCATAAATTATGTTTAGTTGTAGTTTTTTTCCTTCTCAAATGGGGTTTTCAAGTCATTTTTTTCTGATGGGGTTTTCAAGCTTCTGAATCTGGCGGATAAATGCTGCCAGTAGATGGCGATGTTTGAAATAGGCCTAGCTTGTGCATCACTATCACTAGCTATCTAGCTAACAGGGAAGAAATCAGAGGGTGATCGCTGACCGTGAGTGTGAACAATGGTGGCAGCAAAAGGTAAAGCCCTGTATGGGATTGTTTTGAGTACATTGCTGGAAAATACAAAAGCAAATGTGTTGTAGTGTCAGCAGCATGTGTGGAACAGAGATAAATGGTAAAACCCAACCAACCTCAAAGTTCATCTGAACAGCGCCCACAAGGAATCATAAAAAACATGTCAGGATAAAGACAAGGTGAGATAGACACCAGCTATTAGTAGCTGCACGTCAACGGCATTGCTAGACGGCATTGCTAGGGGAATCAACTTTAACGGTTTGCATGAAAAGAGCAGAAACATGGCAACCAAATTCAAATGAGTTAAAAAATAGAGTGAAGCAGCACCGGTTCATTTATTCATCCAGTCTGGCAAGTCCACGACATTGTGCAATGAACTAGCCTTCCGAAAATTCAACCAAACACTTGATCCCAAATGTAAAACTCCTGGCGTTGCTAGAGTTGGCTTTGCAAATGGATACAGTAACATAGAAAGTTAAGGAGATTCTAAAAGAGGCATAACCCTGTGTGTAGACGGATGTAGCAAGAAAGGACTGACTGGTTTGTTTATGGGCATATCAGCCTGCTTCTATCACCCCTCTTCCAACAAGGCACAGAATGCATTGCTCAACCTCCATCGGATTTAGCATCCACACACCGGAGAGGTAATTGACCGCACATTGAACACATGGGACATACCATAGTGACAACGGGGCGAACATAGTCAATTCTATTAAGCTATTACAGAACAGGCAAGATAATATACATGACCAACATCAACCAGAGCTCGCAATAGTTTTGAACAGCGAGGCAGAAATGTCTGGATCTGAGTGGGACACCGACGATTATCATTTTAAATCCACGTCATATTAAGATTGATTTATAATTTAAACATAATCAAACCTATGTATTACTCACCTTATGTATTACTGACCCCCAGTGGCAAGAGGTGACATCCCCAGAAAACACAAACTATAGGCCTACAACACAGGCAAGAGAATATCCATGACCAACATCAACCAGAGCTAGCAATAGCTTTGAACGGTGAGGCAGCCTCCCACGCTACTTTCTGTCCCTAACACTAAAACTGAAAATAAATAATATAAAAACAAAATAGAAATTGTTTTATAAACCTCAAACTAAATAAAAACTAGTAAATCAAAGTCTGAAAACTAACTGAAACTAAACTGAATTTCTAATTAAAATAAAAAATGAATAGAAAAAAAAAACTCATAGAAAATCACAAAACTATAAGTTTCTTTTCTATAAAAAAAATTCCATGATTAAGTATGAGTACAAATAGTCTCTTGAATTCAACAATGCTGCACAGTAGCATTGACGTTTTTGGCAAGATATTGGCCAAATCAGAGAGACTTGCAGACAGGCTAATAATAAACTCCACATATCAAGATGTTTGATCATGATATTCTTTGATAGGAATAACCCAAATGTGGGTATGTGTAATCAGAAACTGACAGTTTGGGTAAATGCCAGATGGGCTGGTCCATCTAAGGCCAGTGGGCCTGTCTAACTGAGGGGAATTGTGCAGAATTATCATTATTTGCCTAAAATACGGGCATCAAGGGAAAAAATGGGCCGGTGTGTGGGCTTCATGCCTGGGACAATTTCTGGTCCCAGTCCGTCTCTGTGTGTAATCCAACATGACATAATCCAGAGCTATTGAATATCATGATGGACATTCTGGAGCACCTCAGGCTTCTGTTGAAGGCCCATCTCTTTTCCCCTCTGAATCCTGGTTAATTTCTCTTTTACCTGTTAGACAGAAATTTGGACTCTTCTCTATTGATCTTGACTTTTTCACTTTTTGTCCTTACCGTTTTGCGTCTACCTAGACTCATTGTTAATTTCTCCTTCTCATGAACAATCTAAAATCAAGAACAGTGTTGATTAGACTGACTTAATGTCTGCCTTTTGATTTCAGTGTCCATATTGTGAAACCATTCTCATCATTTCTTCAACAACTTTTTGAACAATCTGAATGGAATTGTGACACAATATTCTTAAATTCTTTAACCTCTATGGGATCGGTGTCCCCCCCGCGAGACGGTTGAGCTAACGTGCGCTAATGTGATTAGCATGACGTTATAAGTAACAAGAACATTTCCCAGGACATAGACATATCTGATATGGGTAGAAAGCTTAAATTCTTGTTAATCTAACTGCACTGTCCAATTTACAGTGGCTATTACAGTGAAAGAATACTATGCTATTGTTTGAGGAGAGTGCACAGTTATGAACTTGAAAATGTATCAATAAACCAATTCAGCACATTTGGGCAGACTTGATATAACATTTTGAACAGTAATGCAATGGTTCATTGGATCAGTCTAAAACGTTGCACATACACTGCTGTCATCTAGTGGCCAAAATCTAAATTGTGCCTAAACTGCAATAATTCATTGTGGCCTTTCTCTTGCATTTCAAAGATTATGAGAAAAAAAAAGGAATGTTTTTTTCTTTGTATTATCTTTTACCAGATCTAATGTATTATATTCTCCTACATTAATTTCACATTTCCACAAACTTAAAAGTGTTTCCTTTCAAATGGTATCAAGAATATGCATATCCTTGCTTCAGGTCCTGAGCTACAGGCAGATAGATTTGGGTATGTCATTTTAGGCTAAAATTGAGAAAAAAAAGGGTCCGATCCTTTTTAAGTAAAAATGGGGACGGTCAGCTCCAGTCCTCGGGGGCCAGAGTGGTGTCACACTTTTTCCTCATCCCTAGCAAACACAGCTGATTAAACTAATTTCATTCTAAACTGAAGATCATGATTAGTTGATTATTGGAGTCAGGTGTGATAGCTGCGTCAAAAGTGTGACACCAATCAGGCCTCCGAGGTCTGGAGTTGCCCATCCCTGACCTAACACAAAGTGTCCTCCGCATTCATGGGATGGCTTCACTCTCAGGCTAGACTTTGTCTATATTCAAGAGAGGGCTGACCTTGCAAGACTGGTGAATAGGCTGAGAGATGCTTTCAATCAGACCAAAATGACTCTTCCATAGATATGATTTGTCCACACAGTCCGTAATTGAGCCGGCCCATCAGGTGACCTCAGGAACGCAGAAAAACATCACGAGGTAATGAAAAGATGCGTCCGCCATGCAGGGATACATTGTGCTGGCACTTATCTACCTTAACGTCACCCTGTCTCTTGTTTAATCTCGTCTCCGTGGAAATGACTTTATTTTCTCCTGGGAAATAGAAACCCGTAAATGGTTATCAGATGGTGGGCTCCAGAAATTCACTGGCAGCATCACAAGGCCCTCACAGAGGCACTGCACAGAGAAACTAGGAAGTTAAGGATTTTGAAGCTGTATCACAAGGTTATGAGACTAAGTACAGCGAAGTTTAAACCCTTTGCAGAGAATATATTGAGTTTTCACTATGAGGAACCTGACAGTCTATTTATGTAAGGAGGAATACAGATAACCCATGTGAGAAGCTTCAAAGGGAACTGATTACGTTTAAATGTAAGTTTGCCTAAGTTACAGTCTATCCTTTGCATCCTTTGAATATTACAACATGCTTACAGAATATAGTTGAGTCATTTTCCTCCAATCCTTCATTCATTGATTGCGCTTTTTTCTTCTTTTTTTTGCTCTCTTTATTATGGCTACCATGGTTAGAAGTGCTCATTATTATGGCTACCATGGTTAGAAGTGCCCATTATTATGGCTACCATGGTTAGAAGTGCCCATTATTATGGCTACCATGGTTAGAAGTGCCCATTATTATGGCTACCATGGTTAGAAGTGCCCATTATTATGGCTACCATGGTTAGAAGTGCCCATTATTTTGGCTACCATGGTTAGAAGTGACTGAAATAGGGGCCTCCCGAGTGGCGCAGTGGTCTAAGGTGCCACTAGAGATTCTGGGTTCAAGTCCAGGCTCTGTCGCAGCCGGCCGCAACCAGGAGACCCATGGGGCGGCGTACAATTGGCCCAGCACCATCCGGGTTAGGGGAGTTTGCCCGACAGGGATGTCCTTGTCTCATCGCGCACTAGCGACTCCAGTGCACGCCGAGTAAAAAAAAAGTACAACGTAAAATGTGATTTAATTCTGCACACACCTGAGTTATAAAGGACTGAAGTAGATCTTCAGAGTTTGAAAGTGTTATGATTTGCACATGTAAAATGTTATTTCACTTGTGAAACCATGTGGTTTTGGAACACTTCATGTGATGATGTTTCACATGTGATCACTTAACCTTTCACATGTGAAATCATGTGAAACCATGTGGTTCTGGAACACTTCACATATGAGGATATTTCACATGAAGTTCCACATGTGGATATTTTTCACATGAGTTTTCACAGGTGATACCCTGCAAACAAAAAGGAGTCGCTAGGATGTCCCATGAATGTCACACAGTCTTCAACTCACATATTTGACATACATTGTGTATGTTTATTTATACAGTAATGATTATTCAACATGTCCTCGCCTTGAACTCACATCCTCTCGGTTCACGGCATTCTGATCTTCCTGCTACGCCACCATGTCTGTGTCAATAACTGAGTTCACCTGTATTCCTACACTTTGGACTTCAAAGTAAATCCCAGCTTTGTTAAAAATACACTCAAGAAAAACTATTATATTTATCATAGTGATTCAAGAGTAACGTCAAAACATAATAAAAAGCCCCACCACAGTTACAACAAAAAAAACACATGAAATCACATCTGAAAAGAACAAGTTAAAAAAAACAAGTGGATTTCGGACACACTTGAACAAATCACCTGAAAATGTTCACAAGTCAGACATGTGGTTTTAGGACACGTGTGACGTTTCACATATTTTTTTTTACATGTGAACAAATCACGTGAAAAACATCAGGTCTTTTCCCAACATTTCACATTGTGATATTAAAAATGTAATGTGTGCTTTTGTAACTGGCAGGATTAGAACCCAGATTTCCCACGGGAGAAGCCAACATCATTAGACCAAGAGGGCCTACACTAATTATTTATTCGCAGGTGGGGCTACCTCATTACGTGACCATGAGCAACCATGACCAACTCATGTCCGCTACACTTTAATATGTGCATTTTCACATTTTAATGTCTTCTATCTCTGACTCGGATCAGGCCCCTCTGTTTATTAACACTGTTGCCGATAAGCATGCTCCATATACAAAACTAAGAGTAACGGATAGATCAAACCCTTGGTTATGCATGAATTGTCTGAAAAATTACAGGAAAGAAATGTCGCTTGGGCTAAGGCTAGACTGACTGATACTATGTCTGACTGGCAGCCCTTCAGACATTTGAGAAATAGATGTCTGGTTAGAAAAGCAAAGTCAATATACTTTTTGAACTGTGTATCTGAGAATGGTGGGTATCCAGCGAACTTCTGGAAAGTAGTCAAATCTCTGAAACAACGTAACTACTGTCTAATTTCCAAGTTATCTTGCCTTTCCAAAGTTTTAGAATCCCTGGCTAAGTTTCAGCTAAGAACTTTTTTCTCTTCTCATTCTATTCTAAATGTGCACCATTCTAGTTTTTGACCTGGCTATACCACCGTTTCAGCTGCTGCACTTGTTCTAGATTATGTGTTAAATAGCTTAGATCATAAAAACCATTATGCTGCCTTATTCATAGACCTTTCCAAGGCCTTTGATCACACTATTGATCATTACATTCTCATTCAAAGGCTGACTGAAATAGGCCTGGATCAGGCTTCTTGCAAATGGATTGAGAATGATCTGTCAGATAGGACAGAATGCATGATTTCTGATGGTGTCAAGTCTAGATTCCTGGATATTACAAAAGGAGTACAACAGGGGTCAGTACTGGGACCTGTTCTCTTTACTATTTATATACATAATATTGGTCTATCTGTTAAAATGTGTAATATTAATCTGTATGCAGACGACGCTGTTGCATTTATGCATGCCTTTGCCCCAACTGTTGACCAGGCTATGTTATAGCTACAATCTGAATTTGTTGCTTTACAGAAAACCCTGGTTGGTTTAAAACTTTAAAACAACTTATTGTGGGCCAAATTAAATATTGTTGTTCTCTACTTCTTGCAAAACTGTTTCATTTACATTCATTTACATTTAAGTCATTTAGCAGACGCTCTTATCCAGAGCTTATCCAGACGCTCTTATCCAGAGTGTTTCAGATGGACTACATATGTATTCATTGGTTCTCCCATGATCGGGTTCTCTTAAACCTTTGGATGCCGTCTACCATAGCCCTTTATCACAGGTGACCGTTTTAATACTCACCACTGCATCCTGTAGCAAAAGGTTGGCTGGTCCTCGTTAAAGTCCCGTATAGATTACTTCATTATTCCTTTTTTCTTTACAAACCCCTAATACACAAGCTTACGACTTACCTAACTTCTCTGTTAAAATATAGGTAAATCCGCTTTTAGTTTTAAAGCACCTCATTGCTGGAACCAACTACAAAATATATTACAATTGGATGTTCTGGTGCTGCTTGGGCAATTTAAAATATTTATTGGGGATTTTCTTATTGAGGAATGTAACTGATTTTCTGGAATATTTGTATTGTGCTGTATTTGACTTGTTTTATACTGTATGTTATTTTTTATTTGTCTCATGAAATTGTATATGCAGGGCTCCCTTAGGAAAGAGACCTTGGTCTCAATGGTGACTCCCTGCTTAAATAAAGGTAAAATACACAACAACAACAACGAGGAAAAATTCAAAATTTGCTCAAATGGAGTTGAAATTTTCAGATTTTGTATACAAAAAGCATTACAAGAAAATTGACGTCTTGATTTTGTACAAAGAAATGGTTCTCAAAATCAGGTAGATTGATAAACACACTTTTTTGTAACCTCAATGTCAACTTGCTTTGACATCACATTGTTGTTTTTAGCTGTATAGATTATGGATTTTGGATGTTTTCAGTGTATTTTGAACGCTTTCAGGCAATGCAATAAAGAAAGAGCAATAAAATTACAAAAAGTGAACTTGAGTTAACTGATTTACTTTAACATGTTAAACAGGATAAATCAGGAGCGCTAGCTTCTCTGTTCTTTTCACTGGGCTTCTTCCAACGACCACTGACCAACGTATGAAGAAGAGACGTGTGCGCCTGCAGCAGTAACACCCCAAATGGATGGCTCAGACATAAGAAATAATTATTTTTAACACATTTGAATTATTATGCTTAGGTAGGCTAAGTAACCTTTTTACCGAATGGCATTACAGAATTAGCTATTTCATATCTAGAAACATTGCTACTGCTATGTTTACACTACCTTTTCACATGTAAGGAGAATAACACTGTTTCGCCACCACATGTGAACTTGCAATTCCACATGTGAAAGTTAGATTTTGATGTGGAGTTTTCTTACATGTGAAACTGCTGCAAATAAGATTTTCACATGTGAATGGTTTCCACATGTGAACTTCCATTTCCACATGTGAAAGTGAGATTGATGTGGTGTTCTTACTTTTACTCAAGTATGACAATTGAGTACTTTATCCACCACTGAAAACCCCCATACCATTTCATTATGTCCCTTAAAAAAACATGCCAAATGTGCAATTTCACATGTGAAATCGCATTTTCACATGTGAAATAGCTGTTTTCACATGTTATGCTGAAATTGTCACGTGAAAACAAGAGACACATGAGGTCAGTTGTTCACATGAAACCAACTTTTCACATGTATTAAACACGTTAACACCACCTTTTCACATGAGGAGAATAACATGTTATCACCTCACATATGGAATTGCATTTTCATATGTTAAAAACATTGACGTTTGATGGTATCACATGTTGAAATTTTGCATCCCCATGCTGTGACATATATTTCACATGCAGTCATGTTTTCACATGTGCAGTTTCGTCACTAGTGCATATGGTATCCCTATTCTCAGATTGACTCCTTCTTGCATACCAATCTCCCAACATTACTAGACTCAACAAACTTATCTGGAACTGCCTCAAAGACATTTCCCACAATGGAAAAGTATTGTGTATTAAAGTAAGCATTGGTAACAAAAGATACCCTGAGGCTTATTTCAGTGGCTTTCATACTTACAGGCTTTCACATTCAGTGCAAACACTAACCATTGAATGTTGTCAGTCTATTGTGTCCTAGCTACAAAGGCAGCTCAATAACCTTCAGCTCATGAAAGCACAAACATCTGAAGGAGACCATGACTGCACTAAAACTCAATATAGCGTCCTTCCTTGGTAGCTTTGACTGAATGCCAAGGTATTTTTCTTAGAAATACATGTAACCACCCACAGCCTCACTTTGACAAAATGTGAGAGGTTGAACACAGAGGCAGACACATTTCACATTTGGGGACTGGTACTTTATGATTTTAATCCCTCCAGATAATTGTGTCTGAAGAATAAAGAAGGCAAACCGTTCCTTGAAAAAGGTTTTGAGACACAGACATACCTGCGGTCACGCCTAAAACCACACTCAAACTCTTATTATAAATGTATTGTCTTTGGATTTCCCACCTACAACACTGGATCCAATGCAGGCACCTGCTACAGACACACTAGATAAATTTGAAGGTGTGTGAAGACATTTGCTCCAGATTGTGCAATTCGTGACAGGTGTATCTGACACATTCAGGGTTGTTGGTTACATTTTTGGAGAAATATGGGCTTGAATAATTTTTGCTTTGGATTTTTGCTTGGATAATATATCTTAACAGACTTGAGTTTTATGATACATTTTACTGTTTATAAAACTGAGCGGACATGCAAGGTTTCTCAATATTGGTTGTCAACCATATCTGAATCATTTCAGGCTACATTACTGCTGGCAACAGAACAGAAGTTTCCTACCAGAGTTTGACTGGCAGCTGACTCAGGCACCAGGAAGATTAGTTGGCATGATAACCTCAATGCAATTTCTAAAAAGTAGACAGATGTAACTGCAGACAACAGATATTAGCGAGTGTGTTGCCCTTTTAATTTGGGTTTGGGTTAGAGGTTAAAACTGAAAAACGAAAACTGAACTAAAATATAAACGTTACAGTTCATGTAAGGAATTCAGTCAATTGAAATAAACTAATTAGGCCCTAACCTATGGATTTCACATGATCCAGGGGCGTGGATCAGAAAACCAGTCAGTCACACCAGTCAGACACACCTCCTTCACATAGAGTTGATCAGGCTGTTGATTGTGGCCTGTGAAATGTTGTCCCACTCTTCAATGGAATGTTAAATCATGGCAGCCTTGCGGCACTGTGTACAGCTTTGTGAAATGTTAAGCTTAACATGAGAAAATGACAACCAAATAGGCCTACCAATAAACATGTATCCATTTGCTAAAGCAAAGCTATACGCTACATGCCCTGGCACCACAGAAACCCTATCATCGATCCGATAGGCAACCGCATAGATATGTCCCAATTTCAGCACCATGGACAGTGGTTGGTAGTGGCTCCCCACTCCCTATTGTAGGGAGTGGGGGCCCACTCCAACCTTGCGGGATCCAGAGAAACTGCGTTACGCCAGTGTATAAGACAGACACTTCAAAACCTTATTCCTTACGATTTATTTTTGGACTGTCTGTTTTGCCATGTACAAATGTGTTAATCAATGTGTTTATGGGTTATAGCAGTAAAGGCCAAATTCAATGTTTCATCAAATATATATATTTTTTTATATACCTACTGGGGTCCTCAAATTCAAATGGCTAAATTATCAATTTGATGACCATCTTAAACAATTCCATATATTAACTTAGTAGATAATGCGACAATTTATGTTGGTGTTGTCTTTATTTTGGCAGTTTACCTGTATTTACGTCAAAGAAAACCTATGAGCAACCAATGTGGTATGTTTGTATGGGAATGACTGCCACCTGATGGCAATGTTAAGTAAAATGGTTTTCAAACTGTTGAGCTAAGACAGTTTATTTTTTTTGAGAGGGGGGACAATAGAATAAAAGATACAGTAAGAAATTATCAAAATGCAGAAAAAAAATATCATATACAAGAGTCAATTCAGTTATTAACTTGATATAGTCCCCTTTATAACTGTCCTTTCAGTTCTGGAAAAACCACCAATACAAAAATCATGAAGACACAATCAGTGTCAGTTATCATTTAAACAAAACAAAGTCACAGCAGGCGTTACAGTAAATTAAGTAAGGAAGTAAATTAAGTAAGGAAGTAAATTAAGTAAGGAAGTAAATTAAGTAAGGAAGTAAATTAAGTAAGTTAACTATATGTACTACATACTGTATGTATAACAACAAATGTGTGGGTGTGGAGGGGGGTGTATGATGATCCATTTATGTAGAATACATTTCATTCGATTTATTTATCTATTTCATGTGGAAGCAGCATCACTCTTTAATCGTCCATGACAAATTTCCCCACGTGGTCAATAAAGTATATCAGATCAGTGCTCTTTAAGCTGCAGGGTTAGTGGTGACCTCCTCCAGCAGAGGCTTATACTGCTCCAGGTCCCGGATGTTCTGCAACATATCAGAGCAAAGTTACACATTACTTGGCAGGACACAACAAACATTACCTTGGTTGTGTGTGTGTATCTACATATCCGTATTCTACTTCCATTTCTATGGCCGTTGTATTCGCTCTGTTCAAGGGTTCTCTGTTCATACCTCTTTTCCCTCCTTTCCATTCTTGTACAAAGCCTTGATACCCAACACCGCAGAGCTTATGGTGACACAAAGCTGAAGGACTCCAAGGACGATGAGTACGATGTCCAAGGCATTCATCAACATCTAATGGTAGAACAAACACATGGAGGATTTGAACATATTGACAGTTGACTGGATTGTTTAGCAAGATAGCGCTGTTGGTGAACACTGGAAAATACAGAAACAGACTGGCATACCAGCTATTAGAATGTGCTTTAAACATGGTACCCACTATCTCTGTTTAAGGACACATGTTCATTGCTAAATTAAGCAGTTTGATCCTTCTAATCAAATGTTCATATATTTTACTTAGAACAGACAAGGGACACCTTCCTCACATGATGGATATCATTAAAAAACTTAATTCAAAAGCACTCACCTGAGCAATCTGCTTGGCATCTTTGCATTTCGCCAAGAGTCTATCCCTCTCCGGATCACTGGGTGGTTTTGTCACCTGGCCGCCATAGTAGTCATCTCGCCAGTTGTAGTTGTCATCATTGCAAATCCACCAGAAATTGTAGTTTGCCAGGTCTACAGCATACAGCACAATTCCAGTAATGGCCAGAGCAGCACCTGACAGGTTCATCAAAACATTGATGCCCACCTAAAACACAATCAGGGAATATAAAACCAGTTTGACTCAACTGAGTAAACCACAGAGGTCTAGATATCTCAGATATTCAGTTGATGATTATAATTCAGCTGGATCAGATTGAATGATTGTTCAATGGAGGAAGGGAATGAGGCTAAGGAATGACAGGAAAGAGTTAAAGGTATGTGCATCAGTGAACAACTCACCAAGCAGGAACTGGGGAACTTCTCAGCCAATATACACATGATGCCAACGGCTATAAACTAAGGAGAAGGCACACATATCAAAATCAAATACGAACAACCTACACATTATTTGTCCTAATAAATAACAAAAACATTTGACTTTAACCCTGCATTTTTTTTTTTAAGACTAAGTGTGGGTAGGCAGTTACTTATGTTTCCTGGTTTTGTTTACTGTGGTTATAACTCCAAGTGAAATCACGTGCTTCCATACTAAACATGATGACATGGTAAACGATAACAAAATAAAGTAAGCTTACCACACCACCAAGCCAATAAGGAACCCCATTCCATCGCAGTGAGCTAGAATAATCCGTGCTAACAAGGATTGCTCCCAAGCCAATGTTGAGAACTCCCACCATGATCTGTATAGTCTGTGAAAGAAAATAATACATTTTAGAAAACTCTCTCTCACTTCCGATGACAAATGACACCCAGTGATGATAGACATGCATGTTGTGGTGTGTGTTATTTTAGTTCACCCACCCCCAGAGCTGTCTGGGAACTTGCTTGGAGCCTCCGCAGTCCCTGGGACACAGAGCATGATGGGCTGTAGCACAAGGTCCCAAGTATTTGACACAGCAGGGGCCAACTGCTTCCTTCTTTAGAGTTCACAGTAAATACAGTCACCCCTCCACCTTTGGTCACAGTCACTGACATGCTGGCCACTCTTGGTTACACAGCTCTAAAACAAAAGGCAGAACAATCACCTTAATGTTAAAATAAGTGTGTATGCCTTATACTGTCATGATGTTAAAAGGTGCACATTCATTCCAATAACATCTGAAAAAGTCTGTGTTGTATCTGCAGGATACAACTTTTTTTTTAAAGGACCAACTATCCTTTCCGTTAGAGAATGTATTGCATTGTACAGCACTCTGAATATGACCTAAATAAGGGCTCTCTTACTGTCACTGCTACAGTGTGTATTGGGTCATAGTGACTAACAGGTTCCATCCCACGTGGACAACATTAAAGTGAATCTACCCATTATTTTGTTGCTTTGCTTTCCTTCATTGCGGTAATCTCTTGCCTCATTGAAAGATGATAGGAGATAGGGCATGTCATAAAGTGTGGGGATGAGTGGGTAGAGCCTCTGCTACACATGAGCAGGAAGTGCACAACATAACTCCCCCCTTCTGGGAAATGACTTGAAACAGCAAATGTATTACCATGTTGCTCAATTAACTTATGAATTCAAGCAAATCAGTACAGCACAACAATTCTGCATCACTTTACCATAAAGCATTTATGCCACTGATTGTTTACTTAGATATGGGGGAAACTCACTCATCCACTTACAATGTATAGCACCCAACTGGGCGATGCCATCAATGGCAGCCATTTTGAATTAGAAAGAACTCCACCCATTTTGTACCAGTAGGCTACAGGTATTTACAAATAGTGTTTATTTTTAGTTAGCAGCAGAAAGTACACATACCATATAATGTCCCAGTAAACCAGATTAAACAGTACTGTAAAATACAGTACTATCCAGAAGTTACACATCCGTCTGTCAGTGGTGGAGTTCGTTTGGCATGTCCCGGTGCCCCGGGTGTGTAGAGATTTCACTTAAAGACCAATGGAATGGTCTAAAATACGCAAACTCCGCCCACCAGGAGCACCCGGCCATGCAAAACAAACTCAACCATTGGGTGTTCCCCATCAAATCCATCCCGACTCACGAATGTAAACCCTAACAAATGTTTGCATAGATTATAACTGCTGAACTTTGCAGTGTGAATTGTTTAACATAATCTATTTATTTACTATTTTGTAATTACATCATTTCATTTTGAGAGCATGAAACAACTACACACAGATTTTAGATTTAAATTCACTCAAAACGTATTATTCAACATGTATTTTAGAGAAAAGCTCACCCGTTCCTGCAATTGAGATGGACACCTCTACAGGTCCTGTTCAATCACAGTGGCAGACCAGTCTGCTTGTTGCGCAGTTTGGTTTCCTTACAGGGAAGTAGCTGGTAGGGAGGGCTCAGCCAGTCTCAGCTAGTTCCCAACAGGCCCTCCTCCTCACTTTAAAGAGATCCTGAGAAGTTAACCCTTCCCTCACTGAATAATAAACATATAATGGATTCCTGTCATTTCCTGCCATACTGAAGAACCCCCCCCCCCCCCCCCCCCCCCCCCCCCCCACCACACACACACGCACAAAGCAAGGACTCCATAGTTGTTCTTTGCCATTTTAATGATTTTCTTTGTTTTTAATAGAGCAAGCAGGGGCAAAGTACAAAGACGTGTAGTGCCAAGTCTTCATTATTGTTGTTTAAGAGCGCATGCCAATACTACGTTACAATCACTAAATTCTTTACTTTGTCATAGTCTTCTTTCTCGCTCCTTTTCAATATGAGCACAATCAAGTATAGTATGTGTCATGTGTTGTTGCTGGACTTAATCTAATGGTGTTAACTAACATTTCAGACAGCAATATAATTATGACTTCCATGGGTGAACACTTCACCAATCATTGATCTTAATGACTGTTTGAATGAGGTCGATACCAGGAAAGTCCATGGCAATCACCCCGAAACATGCACTGCTGTGGTCACTGGAGAACTGTCTCAGATACTGATCGAGCCATGGGTCAATCTTTTCAGCCACCTTCTTGGGAGTTAGAAACATGCCCAACAGTGTGCCAATGCCAGTGCCACTGGAGTAGCTCAGAACAATATAATCCCCACCACAATCACCTGAAGCTTGTGTCAAGTGTTTCACAATTTTGTTCTCCTTGTCTGCAATATGCGTAACTTCATAGTCACCCTTGCTGTCTGTTTCCAAGAGAGGAATGCCCAGCTTAAAGCTGGATTTCTGTACAAATATCATCTTTCCTCTTGCCTCAGCCATAGTTGGCATGTCAGACTTCACCCATACATCTGTATCATCAATAATCATTTCTCCAATCAGCTCCTCAACATTCTCTTTATCAAACAAATCAGGCTTTACTCTAATGAGAACCGCCTCACTTCTGAATTCGGACAAAAATGCTCTGATCGTGTCAAGGACCTCATAGAACGACTTGTGTTGGTAGACAACCCAGTGCATGACATAGAGTTTGTTTTCAAAGGCGAATATCCTGAGGTCCAGATAGCGTATGCCGGCCCTCAGCTGATCCCCCAACTCCCAGGCCTGACACTCTGCCGCTGGGCCTCCATAGAGAGCCATGGTGTCATGGGTACCAGGTATGGTGATGTCAGAGATTAATTTGTCGTCATCAATGGCCTCCATCCAGCCAATCTTGTAGGATTCTGGGAGTAGGAGTCCTTTGTCATTGAAGAAGAGGTCCTTTCCTTGGCAAAAACCTCTAAAAGTAAATCATACAACAAAGGATTGACTCATCATTTGTTTGTCATCGAAATATTGGTGTTTGAGGGTTATGAATGGTGTATAAGCTCACAGTAAAAAAAAGGTGTCACCTTGCACTTTCCTGAGCAGTGTACTCACTTTACCAAAGTCACCTTGTTCTGCAACTAATGTCATACCATTTATCAAAGGTCATCAGCTAGATAATAGAGACTGAAAGGTTGAAGAGGCTTTACTTAGGTACCATGCTTTTTCATACACAGATGGGAGAATATAATCAGTCAACGGAGCATGGGATTGAGGGTGGTAGTGTTTGTAAAATATTGAAAAGCCAAATAAAGAAACCATGATAAAAAAATATATTAATATATATTTTTTTTAAACAATCAGTCCAGACTATGCTTACTTTTTCTTAAATATCTGTGTATCCCTGTGAATTACAACTTGCACCAAAGCCATATGTCACGTACACTCCCTCTCTGGCGTTCAGGGTCGTCAGGCTGCTCATTATTAAGCACACCTGTCATCAGACTCACCTGGACTCAATCACCTGCCTGATTACCTTACATATCACTCCCTTTAGTTCAATCCCTAGGCGTCAATGTTTCATGTCGGTACGCCACTCCTGTTTCTTGTTTTGTTCCATATTTATTTATTAAATACACTCGCTGAACTTGCTTCCCGACTCCCAGTGTACACGTTACACCATATGTATGGTATACCACAAAAACATCAATTGACTCACAGCATTTTGCTCACTTTTCATAAACTTTTTTACTACTTCCATTAAGTTTAAACTAAAAGAAGAAATGTTAGGGTCGATTCAGAGTGGACAATGTAAACCCCTACAATATACATTCTGGAATTAATGGAGACTTATTTTAAATACCTGTAGCCATACTTACACAAAAAGCAGTAACATGTAGAGGTGGCAAAACAGAGCTTTCCCAGTGGTCCTCATGGTCACGTTAAAGGAGGAAAACATTCAACAACCTGCCAAAAAACATGAATAATATAATGCAAATCCAAAAATCATACTCCTGATTTTCTATATAGCCTACCTTTTCTAGATGGCTTTCCTATACCAAGACTGAAATACTGAAATGTTTCACCTGGCTAAAGACTGGGATACTCACATACAGCTCTGGACTAAGGAGTTTCACACAGGTGCTGGTGTTTTGACCTCTGCAGATTGGCAACAGAATTATAGCATACTGATAAAGGATAGGTGTGGACTCGTAGTGTTTACCTACTGTTTTTCTTTTTCTTTGAGAAAGGTTAAGCACACTTCAAAAAGATCAAATGAAATCAAATGGTACATTCTCAGCCTTGATCTGCCTTCACCAATGTGAGACGAGCCTCTTTAAGAATGTCATTAGCTAGGTTTCCAGCCAATTTGGCGACAGATTTTAATATGAATATTCTAAAATCTGCATAAAGAACATATGCACATTTTCCCACCAGTCGGTAGGTTTACACCCAATTGGATACAGATTTTCATGCGAATATTCTAAAATCTAAAAGTCCGTGCGTGAGAATGTAGTGCACACAATGTTCTTTTTCGCTTAAAGCTGCAATATTTAACTTGTTACTGTCATTCCCATTGAAAGCAAGTCTAAGATGTTTTACATGTTAGTCATATCGCAAAGACTTACAGTAGTGAGTGCATTATTTTTCCTACTAAGAAGCGGTAGAACAGTTTTAGGTGGGCTGTGGCTCCCGGTTTAAAGGTTAGTTTTTGCGTCTTTTACTTTCGGTTTTGTAGGCTACACCAGCTTCAAACAGCTGAAAATTCAACATTTTTGCTTATGGAAAATGTATTTTACAGCAGTTTAGATCACGTGTCAAACTCATTCCACGGAGAGCCGAGCTTTCGCTCCACCCTTGTACTTGATTGACTAATTAAGGTTAGTAATTAGTATGAAACTCCCCTCACCTGGTTGTCTAGGTCTTCATTGAAAGGAAAAAACAAATACCCGCACACTCTGCCCTCCATGGAATGAGTTTGACACCCCTGGTTTAGATAGTATGCCTACAATCATTATCTACACCAGGGGATCCCAAAATTTTTTCACTCGGGACTCCCTTCCCCCTGCGCGCGCGCCACATCCAAATGTACTTTCATAAGATAATTATTATATCAAATCAATATTTGCGCATAAAGGCGTTTCCACCGCCATTTCTCGCATAATTAATTTTACCGACACAAAAAGATCCCACCATGTCCAATGAACAAATTATCTGTTGGCATTTATAAAATTGAAGCCTACCGAAACTCCCTGTTTCCATCACAGCTTTCATAAATCATTTTTTTTTACAAGATATGACTTTAGGTCAAATGCATTAGGGTCGTGCAGTGCTCTGATTTAGTTATTAGGCCTAATAGGCTGTTATTCACCTTCTAAACCTAATTCTCATGTCATTAAAGGATTAAATGAATGCATGTGGGATTTTATGCTCATTACCGCACAAAAACTCCAATAATTTAAAGGGCCAATTTGCAGTTAAAACAATAACAAAGTAGCACCCCAACGCTGTTATGGTATGGTAAAAAGCTGAGGGATGGGCCTGGAGAAATGTAACCACTCTCACGTTCATAAACATGACGGTGCAAGGACTGACCATCCACGATATTAACATTTTCTTTTGAACCAAGTTTTTAGAATGCAGTGTTTGTTTACATTTACATTGTTTACAAACATTGGAGTAAAACAATCTTATATTTTGGGTTTTGATAGGGTGTGATAGTTGAACTAAGATCATGCGGCATAAAATATTATTCGGGAATCAATTTATACCATTCATTCTTAAGTCCAAAAATGTATGTAGCAACTGCGGATTGCCCCTTTAAATATAATATTTTATATATAAAGTATTTGCCCACTTTTTTTCTCAGCATTACAATTTTAGATTTGACAGTATAGGACCAATGATTTATATCTGGGTTTATTTACACAATTGAGTAGCACACATACATTTTGGTCAAATGCAATGACACCCCCACACCACTAGACTTCAACGTTGCAAAGACCTCAGGTAATACTGCTTTCATCTCAGCTTGAGAATCTTGTTAGCTGGTTTTGTGATGTAGCAAAGATTGTTTATTATATTGACAAGATAGTAAAGTGACCGCTATAACAATGGAAATACATGTCCTCAACGATTGAAGGTGGGTGATGCGAGAGCAGGTGGGACCATTCTAGCCAATGAGAGGGCCGACACGTGTGAACAACATGCTTGAAGGTGTATATGATGAGTCCTCTATCTATCTCTATGACAACAGGCACAATTCTGATATTAAGTCATTTTTTTCAAAGTTGCCAAAATGCCACGTCCGTATGTATATATATATATATATGTTTGTATATAGCAAGCATGAGCTAGCTAACTACGTAACTAGCTAACGTTAGCTTGTGAGTATTTTAGCTACCATGGTTAGAAGTGACTGAAATAGGGGCCTCCCGAGTGGCGCAGTGGTCTAAGGCACTGCATCGCAGTGCTTGCTGTGTCACTAGAGGTTCTGGTTCTGTCGAGTCCAGGATCTGTCGCAGCTGGCCGAGACCGGGAGATCCATGGGGCGGTGCACAATTGTCGCAGCGTCGTCCGGGTTAGAGGTGGGTTTGGCCTGCAGGGATTTTCTTGTCCCATCGCACACTAGTGACTCATGTGGCGGGCCAGGCGCAGTGCACACTGACACGGTCGCCAGGTGTATGGTGTTTCCTCCAACACATTGGTGCGGCTGGTTACTGGGTTAAGCGGGCAATGTGTCAAGAAGCAGTGCAGCTTGGCTGGGTTGTGTTTCGGAGGACGCACGGCTCTCGACCTTCGCCTCTCCCGAGTCCGTACGGGGGATGCAGCGATGGGACAAGACTGTAACTACCAATTGGATACCATGAGATTGGGGAGAAAAAGAAAATCGTCACAAAATCGGGTGTAAAACCCGAACCCATCATTGAAAGATGAGACTCTCACAACAGTGTCGGTTGTTTGACTCTTTGACATCAACAAGCTTTACATCTGAACTCTCTGTCGCAGACGTCCTCATTTCGAAGAGGTCTTCTCACAAAACCGACACTCTCATGAACACAAAGGTGTCGGTTGTTCTGCTCTATGAGTCACACAAGCTTCAGTGGAGTCATTTGAAGGTAACCCTGTAAAAATGGCAAAAAGTGCATAGGGGGTCAAATGTGCCACGAATAACATGACCAAACATGAGTCTAGATTATTTTATTTATTTGTTTTCCTATATTTCTCAGATATAGGACCACTGGCGTACCGGACACCCCTCCACAGTTACAGAGAGGGTTAAAAAACGCTTTATTGCCATAGCAACATCAGCAACTGGGCAGAAGGGAGTGGTTCTTCAAATATAGCAGTTCTGCAACATCTTTAATTGAGTCTCTTATTCTCTTTAATTGTGGTGCAAACACGTTACAGAAAGATATTAACTGTAGAGGATGCTCTGGGACAGGTCATCTGGATACTGGACAGCCAATAAATTGGTAGATGCAAACAGATTATCATCTTTGTTGAGGGCGTTGAGGGTACAAACTCAAAAATCGGTTTGCGATTTTCTTCATACTGGTGAACCAGTGTTTGAGTTGTGTGGTTGCAATATCAACAGTCCTTTATCTCTGGTATATCTTGGCATGCATCATTCGAGACTAAGTTTCAATATAAGACCAGAGGAGTCTCTCAAGTTGGATTTAATCTAAATGACTTTGATTGCCGTCCATTTGTGAATGCTATTAGCCAGACAGATCCTGCTGAGATCAACAATAAAAAATGGCTACATTTATCCTCAAGCTGAATACTTTTTTCCTCATTGTTAGGCTATTTGATGTGTAATTTTTATAAAAAGTGTATAAATAGCAGCTAAATAATGTATATAGCTATAGAGAGTAGGCTACACTGCTAAATGAAACAATCCATAGTAAACTAGTGTTTTGAGGGTGGACTAACTGTCATTTGGCATTATTAGATTGGTTTTTACACCCAACAACTTTCTATCCAAGCTGGGAGAGAGCACGAGGACTGCTCATGTCATGCGGGTTCAGGTAGGATATACAGGACAGTTGTATGTCTTTTTAAATAAATTGGTTGCTAATTAGTATTCTGTTGTGTCGAAAATACATTTTACAATCTGCAATGTTTAACCTTTTCACAGTACCAACAAACGGGTGTGATCATTCTATAGTGGTCCCTGTTGGGTACGATCAAACCGGTGTGATTAGAACGCTTAATTAAAATGTTCATTTTCGATTGACGCAACAATCAGCATTTGAGCTGGCAACACTTTTTTTCACAGAAACATTTTGCACAAACACGGTCTTTACAAAGTTATTTCCAGAATGTGACCAGTTTATTTTTGGATGCAATGTTCAGACATTCACCGAAGTAGCTAGAATATAACACAATCATCCAAACCAGAAAATGTAGGCTACATTTGTCCTAGCGCTAACTGAGGAAAGATTGACATAACACAAGCGGTCATATGTTTATAAGTCTCGGCTGACAGAAACTACAATATGAATTAGCTAATAGCAATTACTATTTAGAATGAATCACATCACGGGTGAGCTCACCATTGACAAGATGAGTTTGGTCTGTTTACAGTATGCATGTTGAAGGGGGTGTGTCGTCTACCATCATTCACTTCCCTTCATTCACTTCCGTAAGTTTACCCGAAAGATGACTGAACCATTCCTTCACCTCATTATAACATCTTTGGTCACCCAGAATGCTTTGAATAATGTCAACAATCATGGTAGCTGGCAAATAGCTTAGCTCATTATAATCAGTACAACCTTCAAAAAAGTATTTTACACACATCATAGGTGTCCATTACAATACATGCAATAATCGGAATGCATTATTTGTCACCAGTACTTGTGAATAAAACTGTAAATACATCATGCTACATACATACAAAAACTCAGCAAAAAAAGAAATGTCCTCTCGCTGTCAACTGCGTTTATTTTCAGCAAACTTAACATGTGTAAATATTTGTATGAACATAACAAGATTCAACAACTGAGACATAAACTGAACAACTTCCACAGACATGTGACTAACAGAAATGGAATAATGTGTCCCTGAACAAAGGGGGGGGGGGGGGGGGTCAAAATCAAAAGTAACAGTCAGTATCTGGTGTGGCCACCAGCTGCATTAAGTACTGCAGTGCATCTCCTCCTCATGGACTGCACCAGATTTGCCAGTTCTTTGCAGTTCTTGCCTGCAATGACAACAAGCTCAGTCCGATGATGCTGTGACACACCGCCCCACACCATGACGGACCCTCCACCTCCAAATCGATCCCGCTCCAGAGTTCAGGCCTCGGTGTAACGCTCATTCCTTCGACGATGATTGTGAATCCGACCATCACCCCTGAAGAGACAAAACCGCGTCTCGTCAGTGAAGAGTATTTTTTGCCAGTCTTGTCTGGATCAACGACGGTGGGTTTGTGCTCATAGGCGACGTTGTTTCCGGTGATGTCTGGTGAGGACCTTCCTTACAACAGGCCTACAAGCCCTCAGTCCAGCCTCTCGCAGTCTATTGCGGACAGTCTGAGCACTAATGGAGGGATTGTGCGTTCCTGGTGTAACTCGGGCAGTTGTTGCCATCCTGTACCTGTCCTGCAGGTGTGATGTTCGGATGTACCGATCCTGTGCAGGTGTTGTTACACGTGGTCAACAACGCAGCCACTGCTAGCCAGACTACTTCAGCAGTACTGTATCATTTTAACCATTTTAGTCAATAAGATTTTTGCAACGTAAGCTTAACTTTCTGAACATTCGAGACGTGTAGTCCACTTGTCATTCCAATCTCCTTTGCATTAGCGTAGCCTCTTCTGTAGCCTGTCAACTATGTGTCTGTCTATCCCTGTTCTCTCCTCTCTGCACAGACCATACAAACGCTTCACACCGCGTGGCCGCGGCCACCCTAACCTGGTGGTCCCAGCGCGCACGACCCACGTGGAGTTCCAGGTCTCCGGTAGCCTCTGGAACTGCCGATCTGCGGCCAACAAGGCAGAGTTCATCTCAGCCTATGCTTCCCTCCAGTCCCTCGACTTCTTGGCACTGACGGAAACATGGATCACCACAGATAACACTGCTACTCCTACTGCTCTCTCTTCGTCTGCCCACGTGTTCTCGCACACCCCGAGAGCTCCTGGTCAGCGGGGTGGTGGCACCGGGATCCTCATCTCTCCCAAGTGGTCATTCTCTCTTTCTCCCCTTACCCATCTGTCTATCGCCTCCTTTGAATTCCATGCTGTCACAGTTACCAGCCCTTTCAAGCTTAACATCCTTATCATTTATCGCCCTCCAGGTTCCCTCGGAGAGTTCATCAATGAGCTTGATGCCTTGATAAGCTCCTTTCCTGAGGACGGCTCACCTCTCACAGTTCTGGGTGACTTTAACCTCCCCACATCTACCTTTGACTCATTCCTCTCTGCCTCCTTCTTTCCACTCCTCTCCTCTTTTGACCTCACCCTCTCACCTTCCCCCCCTACTCACAAGGCAGGCAATACGCTTGACCTCATCTTTACTAGATGCTGTTCTTCCACTAACCTCATTGCAACTCCCCTCCAAGTCTCCGACCACTACCTTGTATCCTTTTCCCTCTCGCTCTCATCCAACACTTCCCACACTGCCCCTACTCGGATGGTATCGCGCCGTCCCAACCTTCGCTCTCTCTCCCCCGCTACTCTCTCCTCTTCCATCCTATCATCTCTTCCCTCTGCTCAAACCTTCTCCAACCTATCTCCTGATTCTGCCTCCTCAACCCTCCTCTCCTCCCTTTCTGCATCCTTTGACTCTCTATGTCCCCTATCCTCCAGGCCGGCTCGGTCCTCCCCTCCCGCTCCGTGGCTCGACGACTCATTGCGAGCTCACAGAACAGGGCTCCGGGCAGCCGAGTGGAAATGGAGGAAAACTCGCCTCCCTGCGGACCTGGCATCCTTTCACTCCCTCCTCTCTACATTTTCCTCTTCTGTCTCTGCTGCTAAAGCCACTTTCTACCACTCTAAATTCCAAGCATCTGCCTCTAACCCTAGGAAGCTCTTTGCCACCTTCTCCTCCCTCCTGAATCCTCCTCCCCCTCCCCCCCCCCCCCTCCTCCCTCTCTGCAGATGACTTCGTCAACCATTTTGAAAAGAAGGTCGACGACATCCGATCCTCGTTTGCTAAGTCAAACGACACCGCTGGTTCTGCTCACACTGCCCTACCCTGTGCTCTGACCTCTTTCTCCCCTCTCTCTCCAGATGAAATCTCGCGTCTTGTGACGGCCGGCCGCCCAACAACCTGCCCGCTTGACCCTATCCCCTCCTCTCTTCTCCAGACCATTTCCGGAGACCTTCTCCCTTACCTCACCTCGCTCATCAACTCATCCTTGACCGCTGGCTACGTCCCGTCCGTCTTCAAGAGAGCGAGAGTTGCACCCCTTCTGAAAAAACCTACACTCGATCCCTCCGATGTCAACAACTACAGACCAGTATCCCTTCTTTCTTTTCTCTCCAAAACTCTTGAACGTGCCGTCCTTGGCCAGCTCTCCTGCTATCTCTCTCAGAATGACCTTCTTGATCCAAATCAGTCAGGTTTCAAGACTAGTCATTCAACTGAGACTGCTCTTCTCTGTATCACGGAGGCGCTCCGCACTGCTAAAGCTAACTCTCTCTCCTCTGCTCTCATCCTTCTAGACCTATCGGCTGCCTTCGATACTGTGAACCATCAGATCCTCCTCTCCACCCTCTCCGAGTTGGGCATCTCCGGCGTGGCCCACGCTTGGATTGCGTCCTACCTGACAGGTCGCTCCTACCAGGTGGCGTGGCGAGAATCTGTCTCCTCACCACGTGCTCTCACCACTGGTGTCCCCCAGGGCTCTGTTCTAGGCCCTCTCCTATTCTCGCTATACACCAAGTCACTTGGCTCTGTCATAACCTCACATGGTCTCTCCTATCATTGCTATGCAGACGACACACAATTAATCTTCTCCTTTCCCCCTTCTGATGACCAGGTGGCGAATCGCATCTCTGCATGTCTGGCAGACATATCAGTGTGGATGACGGATCACCACCTCAAGCTGAACCTCGGCAAGACGGAGCTGCTCTTCCTCCCGGGGAAGGACTGCCCGTTCCATGATCTCGCCATCACGGTTGACAACTCCATTGTGTCCTCCTCCCAGAGCGCTAAGAACCTTGGCGTGATCCTGGACAACACCCTGTCGTTCTCAACTAACATCAAGGCGGTGGCCCGTTCCTGTAGGTTCATGCTCTACAACATCCGCAGAGTACGACCCTGCCTCACACAGGAAGCGGCGCAGGTCCTAATCCAGGCACTTGTCATCTCCCGTCTGGATTACTGCAACTCGCTGTTGGCTGGGCTCCCTGCCTGTGCCATTAAACCCCTACAACTCATCCAGAACGCCGCAGCCCGTCTGGTGTTCAACCTTCCCAAGTTCTCTCACGTCACCCCGCTCCTCCGCTCTCTCCACTGGCTTCCAGTTGAAGCTCGCATCCGCTACAAGACCATGGTGCTTGCCTACGGAGCTGTGAGGGGAACGGCACCTCAGTACCTTCAGGCTCTGATCAGGCCCTACACCCAAACAAGGGCACTGCGTTCATCCACCTCTGGCCTGCTCGCCTCCCTACCACTGAGGAAGTACAGTTCCCGCTCAGCCCAGTCAAAACTGTTCGCTGCTCTGGCACCCCAATGGTGGAACAAACTCCCTCACGACGCCAGGACAGCGGAGTCAATCACCACCTTCCGGAGACACCTGAAACCCCACCTCTTTAAGGAATACCTAGGATAGGATAAAGCAATCCTTCTGACCCCCCCCCTTAAAAGATTTAGATGCACTATTGTAAAGTGGCTGTTCCACTGGATGTCATAAGGTGAATGCACCAATTTGTAAGTCGCTCTGGATAAGAGCGTCTGCTAAATGACTTAAATGTAAATGTAAATGTGGTCTGCCACTGCGAGGACGATCAGCTGTCCGTCCTGTCTCCCTGTAGCGCTGTCTTAGGCATCTCACAGTATGGATATTGCAATTTTTTGCCCTGGACACATCCTTGCAGCCTGCCTAAGGCACGTTCACGCAGATGAGCAGGGATCCTGGGCATCTTTCTTTTGGTGTTTTTCAGAGTCAGTAGAAATGCGTCTTTTAGAGTCCTAAGTTTTCATAACTGTGACCTTAATTGCCTACCGTCTGTAAGCTGTTAGTGTCTTAACGACCGTTCCACAGGTGCATGTTCATTAACTGTTTATGGTTCATTGAACAAGCATGGAAAACAGTGTTTAAACCCGTAACAATGAAGATCTGTGAAGTTATTTGGATTTTTACTAATTATCTTTGAAAGACAGGGTCCTGAAAAAGGGACATTTATTTTTTTGCTGAGTTTACATACACACATACTTACATACACACACACAGTTGAAGTCGGAAGTTTAGGTACACCTTAGCCAAATACATTTAGACTCAGTTTTTTCACAATTCCTGACATTTAATCCTAGTAAAGATTCCCTTTCTTAGGTCAGTTAGGATCACCACTTCATTTTATGTCAGAATAATAGTAGAGAGAGTGATTTATTTCAGCTTTTATTTCTTTCATCACATTCCCAGTGGGTCATAAGTTTACATACACTCAATAAGTATTTGGTAGCATTGCCTTTAAATTGTTTAACTTGGGTCAAACATTTCGGGTAGCCTTCCACAAGCTTCCCACAATAAGTTGGGTGACTTTTGTCCCATTCCTCCTGACAGAGCTGGTTTAACTGAGTCAGGTTTGTAGGCCTCCTTGCTCGCACATGCTTATTCAGTTCTGCCCACAAACGTTCTATAGGATTGAGGTCAGGGCTTTGTGATGGCCACTCCAATACCTTGACTTTGTTGTCCTTAAGCCATTTTGCCACAACTTTGGAAGTATGCTTGGGGTCATTGTCCATTTGGAAGGCCCATTTGCAACCAAGCTTTAACTTCCTGACTGATGTCTTGAGATTGATTCAAAATATACATAATTTTTCTTCTTCATGATGCCATCTATTTTATGAAGTGCACCAGTCCCTCCTGCAGCAAAGCACCCCCACAACATGATGCTGCCACCCCCGTGCTTCACGGTTGGGATGGTGTTCTTTCACTTGCAAGCCTCCCCCTTTTTCCTCCAAACATAGCGATGGTCATTATGGCCAAACAGTTCTATTTCTGTTTCATCAGACCAGAGGACATTTCTCAAAAAAGTATGATCTTTGTCCCCATGTGCAGTTGCAAACCATAGTCTGGCTATTTAATGGCAGTTTTGGAGCAGTGGCTGAGGCTGAGCAGCCTTTCAGGTTATGTCGATATAGGATTCGTTTTACTGTGGATATAGATACTTTTGTACCTGTTTCCTCCAGCATCTTCACAAGGTCCTTTGATGTTGTTCTGGGATTTATTTGCACTTTTCGCACCAAAGTACGTTCATCTCTAGGAGACAGAATGCATCTCCTTCCTGAGCGGTGTGATGGCTGCGTGGTCCCATGGTGTTTATACTTGTGTACTATTGTTTGTTCAGATGAACGTGGTACCTTCAGGCGTTTGGAAATTGCTCCCAAGGATGAGCCAGACTTGTGGAGGTCTACAATTGTTTGGATTTCTTTTGATTTCTCCATGATGTCAAGTAACAAGGCACCTCAGTTTGAAGGTAGACCTTGAAACACATCCACAGATACACCTCCAATTGACTCAAATGATATCAAAAAGCTTATCAGAAGCTTCTAAAACCATGACAGAATTTTCTAGAATTTTCCAAGCTGTTTAAAACCTTTCTAGGACACACGTTCCGCTAGCGGAACCCCCCCAACATTCCGCTGAAAAGGCAGCGCGGGAAATTCAAAAATATTTTTTTGAAATATTTAACTTTCACACATTAACAAGTCCAATACAGCAAATGAAAGATAAACATCTTGTTAATCTACCCATCGTGTCCGATTTTTAAAATGTTTTACAGCGAAAACACAACATATATTTATGTTAGATCACCACCAAATCCAAAAAACACACAGCCATTTTTCCCAGCCAAAGATAGTCACAAAAGCAGAAATAGAGATAAAATTAATCACTAACCTTTGATAGTCTTCATCAGATGACACTCATAGGACATCATGTTACACAATACATTTCTGTTTTGTTCGATAATGTGCATATTTATATCCACAAATCTCGGTTTACATTGGCGCCATGTTCAGAAATGCCTCCAAAATATCCGGAGTAATTACAGAGAGCCACGTCAAATAACAGAAATACTCATAAACTTTGATGAAAGATACATGTTTTACATTTAATTAAAGATACACTTGTTCTTAATGCAAGCGCTGTGTCAGATTTTTTTTTAAACTTTACGGAAAAAGCATACCATGCAATAATCTGAGACGGCGCTCAGAAATACACAACATTTCTCCGCCATGTTGGAGTCAACAGAAATACGAAATGACATCATAAATATTCCCTTACCTTTGATGATCTTTCATCAGAATGCAGTGCCAGGAATCCTAGTTCCACAATAAATAGTTGTTTTGTTCGATAATGTCCATTACTAGTGTCCAATTAGCTACTTTTGCTAGCACGTTTAGTTCACATGTCCAAACGCTGGTGCCGGTCCAGGCGAATTCAGACAAAAACTTAAAAAAGTTATATTCCAGGTCGAATAAACTGGTCAAATTAAGTAGAGAATCAATCTTCAGGATGTTGTTATCATATATATCCAATAACGTTCCAACCGGAGCATTCGTTTTTGTCTACAGAGTAATGGAATGCATGGCGATATCATGAGTAATGCGCATAACCAGGAACTAGCATTCTGCCAGACCACTGACTCAAATAGCTGCCATCCGGCCCCACATCACACTAGAGGCTTCATTCCACGTTCTACTGACTGTTGACATCTAGTGGAAGGCGTAGGAAGTGCGAGCAGATCCATGTCTTACTGGGATGTGAATAGACGATGGGTTTAACATCAACCAGCCCCAGAATTTCCACTTCCTGTTTGGAAGTTTGCCTGCCATATGAGTTCTGTTATACTCACAGACATAATTCAAACAGTTTTAGAAACTTCAGAGTCTTTTCTATCCAATAGTAATAATAATATGCATATATTAGCATCTGGAACAGAGTAGGAGGCAGTTCACTATGGGCACGCAATTCATCCAAAAGTGAAAATACTGTCCCCTATCCCTAAAAAGTTTTAAAGGCACAGTCAGCTTAGTTTATGTAAACTTCTGACCCACTGGAATTGTGATACAGTGATTTATAAGAGAAATAATCTGTCTGTAAACAATTGTTGGAAAAATTACTTGTGTCATGCACAAAGTAGATGTCCTAACCGACTTGCCAAAGTTATAGTTTGTTAACAAGACATTTGTGGAGTGGTTGAAAAACGAGTTTTAATGACTACAACATAAGTGTATATAAAATTCCGACTTCAAATGTACATGCAGTATGCGCCTACAGTAGAAACGACAACACGATATACAGAAAATAAGGAACTTACTTTGATAGGAACTCACACATGTCCAAAGTTATTATTTGTAAGGAAAACAACAAGTTAGGCAAAGCTAGCACCAGCAAGAAAATGTTCCAATTCCTGCAAGACTGAGCAAATATATGCATACATGATTTGTGCAAACATGAGTGAAGTGCGGTGGGCTCTCCTCGAAGAGAGAAGTTTATCTGGCTCAGTTAAGCCTCAAACATAAATTGTACGCAACACTGAATGTGAATTAATGAGGAGGCTTAACACACCTCTATTTAAACGGTTGGAAAATACAACTTGTTTGGAAATAATTTGAAACTGACAAGTTGAAACACAGCCTATAGATTGGCAGTGCATGTTAACTGCCCTGTTGCGTAATAATCACATTTTGGAACAGTGAGTGCATTCTGACATCACGTGCATAAAACAACTCACGCTGGGGCGACCGTTTCAGACTCACGTGTGAAAAGGTTCAATTTCCAACTTTATTTACATTGTTGCCACCAGCCAGAATGTTAAATCATGGCAGCCTTGCGGCACTGTGTACAGCTTTGTGAAATGTTAAGCTTAACATGAGAAAATGACAACCAAATAGGCCTACCAATAAACATGTATCCATTTGCTAAAGCAAAGCTATACGCTACATGCCCTGGCACCACAGAAAGCCTATCATCGATCCGATAGGCAACCGCATAGATATGTCCCAATTTCAGCACCATGGACAGTGGTTGGTAGTCTAAATTTTGTGAGTGGCTCTCTGGCTGATGCATTTTATGTTTATTGTAGGGAGTGGGGGGCCCACTCCAACCTTGCGGGGGTCCAGAGAAACTGCATAACGCCAGGGTATAGGACAAATACTTCAAAACATTATGATTTATTTTTGGACTGTCTGTTTTGCGAATATTAAATGTGTTAATGTTTCTATGGATTATAGCAGTAAAGGCCAAATTCAATGTTTCATCAAATATATATATATATATTTTTTTATATATACCTACAGGGGTCCTCAAATTCAAGTGGCTAAATTATCAATTTGATGACGACCATCTTAAAACAATTGCATATATTAACTTAGTAGATAATGCAACACTTTATGTTGGTGTTGTCTTTATTTTGGCAGTTACCTATATTTACCTCCAAGAAAACCTATGAGCAACCAACGGTGTATGTTTGTATGGGAATGAATGCCACCTGACAGTACAGTTTCAAAACAGTAAAACTGTTGAGCTAAGAAAGTTAGTTTATTTTTTTTGAGGGGGGGGGGGGGACAACAGAATAAAAGATACAGTAAGAAATTATCAAAATGCAGAAAAAAATGAATATACAACAGTCAATTCATTAATTAACTTGATATAGTCCCCTTTATAACTGTCCTTTCAGTTCTGGAAAAATGACAAATACAAAAAGCATGAAGACATACAATCAGTGTCAGTTGTCATTTAAATAAAGCAAAATCACAGTAGGCGTTACAGTAAATTAAGGAAGTTAACTATATGTACTACATACTGTATGTATAACAACAAATGTGTGGGTGTGGAGGGGGGTGTATGATGATCCATTTATGTAGAATACATTTCATTCTATTTATTTATGTATTCCATGTGGAAGCAGCATCACTCTTTAATCATCCATGACAAATTTCCCCACCTGGTCAATAAAGTATATCAGATCAGTGCTCTTTAAGCTGCAGGGTTAGTGGTGACCTCCTCCAGCAGAGGCTTATACTGCTCCAGGTCCCGGATGTTCTGCAACATATCAGAGCAAAGTTACACATTACTTGGCAGGACACAACAAACATTACCTTGGTTGTGTGTGTGTATCTACATATCCGTATTCTACTTCCATTTGTATGGCCGTTGTATTCGCTCTGTTCAAGGGTTCTCTGTTCATACCTCTTTTCCCTCCTTTCCATTCTTGTACAAAGCCTTGATACCCAACACCGCAGAGCTTATGGTGACACAAAGCTGAAGGACTGCAAGGACGATGAGCACGATGTCCAAGGCATTCATCAACATCTAATGGTAGAACAAACACATTTGAACATATTGACAGTTGACTGGATTGTTTAGCAAGATAGTGCTGTTGGTGAACACTGGAAAATACAGAAACAGACTGGCATACCAGCTATTAGAATGTGCTTTAAACATGGTACCCACTATCTCTGTTTAAGGACACATGTTCATTGCTAAATTAAGCAGTTTGATCCTTCTAATCAAATGTTCATATATTTTACTTAAAACAGACAAGGGACACCTTCCTCACATGATGGATATCATTAAAAAACTTAATTGAAAAGCACTCACCTGTGCAATCTGCTTGGCATCTTTGCATTTCGCCAAGAGTCTATCCCTCTCCGGATCACTGGGTGGTTTTGTCACCTGGCCGCCATAGTAGTCATCTCGCCAGTTGTAGTTGTCACCATTGCAAATCCACCAGAAATTGCAGTGTGCCAGGTCTATAGCATACAGCACAATTCCAGTAATGGCCAGAGCAGCACCTGACAGGTTCATCAAAACATTGATGCCCACCTAAAACACAATCAGGGAATATAAAACCAGTTTGACTCAACTGAGTAAACCACAGAGGTCTAGATATCTCAGATATTCAGTTGATGATTATAATTCAGCTGGATCAGATTGAATGATTGTTCAATGGAGGAAGGGAATGAGGCTAAGGAATGACAGGAAAGAGTTAAAGGTATGTGCATCAGTGAACAACTCACCAAGCAGGGACTGGGGAACTTCTCAGCCAATATACACATGATGCCAACGGCTATAAACTAAGGAGAAGGCACACATATCAAAATCAAATACGAACAACCTACAATCAACACATTATTTGTCCTTATAAATAACAAAAATGTCATAAGAAAAAAACAGATATTTGACTTTAACCCTGTTATTTTATTTAAAAAAGACTAAGTGTGGGTAGGCAGTTACTTATGTTTCCTGGTTTTGTTTACTGTGGTTATAACTCCAAGTGAAATCACGTGCTTCCATACTAAACATGATGACATGGTAAACGATAACAAAATAAAGTAAGCTTACCACACCACCAAGCCAATAAGGAACCCCATTCCATCGCAGTGAGCTAGAATAATCCGTGCTAACAAGGATTGCTCCCAAGCCAATGTTGAGAACTCCCACCATGATCTGTATAGTCTGTGAAAGAAAATAATAATTTTAGAAATCTCTCTCTCACTTCCGATGACAAATGCAACACAGTGATGATAGACATGTATGTTGTGGTGTGTGTTATTTTAGTTCACCTACCCCCAGAGCTGTCTGGGAACTTGCTTGGAGCCTCCTCAGTCCCTGGGACACAGAGCATGATGGGCTGTAGCACAAGGTCCCAAGTATTTGACACAGCAGTGGCCAACTGCTTCCTTCTTTAGAGTTCACAGTAAATACAGTCACCCCTCCACCTTTGGTCACAGTCACTGACATGCTGGCCACTCTTGGTTACACAGCTCTAAAACAAAAGGCAGAACAATCACCTTAATGTTAAAATAAGTGTGTATGCCTTATACTGTCATGATGTTAAAAGGTGCACATTCATTCCAAAAACATCTGGAAAAGTCTGTGTTGTATCTGTAGGATACAATTTTTTTTTTAAAGGACCAACTATCCTTTCCGTTAGAGAATCTATTGCATTGTACAGCACTCTGAATATGACCTAAATAAGGGCTCTCTTACTGTCACTGCTACAGTGTGTATTGGGTCATAGTGACTAACAGGTTCCATCCCACGTGGACAACATTAAAGTGAATCTACCCATTATTTTGTTGCTTTGCTTTCCTTCATTGCGGTAATCTCTTGCCTCATTGAAAGATGATAGGAGAAAGGGCATGTCATAAAGTGTGGTGATGAGTGGGTGTAGAGCCTCTGCTACACATGAGCAGGAAGTGCACAACATAACTCCCCCTTCTGGGAAATGACTTGAAACAGCAAATGTATTACCATGTTGCTCAATTAACTTATGAATTCAAGCAAATCAGTACAGCACAACAATTCTGCATCACTTTACCATAAAGCATTTATGCCACTGATTGTTTACTTAGATATGGGGGAAACTCACTCATCCACTTACAATGTATAGCACCCACCTGGGCGATGCCATCAATGGCAGCCATTTTGAATTAGAAAGAACTCCACCCATTTTGTACCAGTAGGCTACAGGTATTTACAAATAGTGTTTATTTTTAGTTAGCAGCAGAAAGTACACATACCATATAATGTCCCAGTAAACCAGATTAAACAGTACTGTAAAATACAGTACTATCCAGAAGTTACACATCCGTCTGTCAGTGGTGGAGTTCGTTTGGCATGTCCCGGTGCCCCGGGTGTGTAGAGATTTCACTTAAAGACCAATGGAATGGTCTAAAATACGCAAACTCCGCCCACCAGGAGCACCCGGCCATGCAAAACAAACTCAACCATTGGGTGTTCCCCATCAAATCCATCCCCTGACTCACGAATGTAAACCCTAACAAATGTTTGCTTAGATTATAACTGCTGAACTTTGCAGTGTGAATTGTTTAATATAATCTATTTATTTACTATTTTGTAATTACATCATTTCTTTTTGAGAGCATGAAACAACTACACACAGATTTAAGATTTAAATTCACTCAAAACGTATTATTCAACATGTATTTTAGAGAAAAGCTCACCCGTTCCTGCAATTGAGATGGACACCTCTACAGGTCCTGTTCAATCACAGTGGCAGACCAGTCTGCTTGTTGCGCAGTTTGGTTTCCTTACAGGGAAGTAGCTGGTAGGGAGGGCTCAGCCAGTCTCAGCTAGTTCCCAACAGGCCCTCCTCCTCACTTTAAAGAGATCCTGAGAGGTTAACCCTTCCCTCACTGAAAAATAAACATATAATGGATTCCTGTCATTTCCTGCCATACTGAAGAACCCCCCCACCACACACACACACAAAGCATGGACTCCATAGTTGTTCTTTGCCATTTTAATGATTTTCTTTGTTTTTAATAGAGCAAGCAGGGGCAAAGTACAAAGACGTGTAGTGCCAAGTCTTCATTATTGTTGTTTAAGAGCGCATGCCAATACTACGTTACAATCACTAAATTCTTTACTTTGTCATAGTCTTCTTTCTCGCTCCTTTTCAATATGAGCACAATCAAGTATAGTATGTGTCATGTGTTGTTGCTGGACTTAATCTAATGGTGTCAACTAACATTTCAGACAGCAATATAATTATGACTTCCATGGGTGAACACTTCACCAATCATTGATCTTAATGACTGTTTGAATGAGGTCGATACCAGGAAAGTCCATGGCAATCACCCCGAAACATGCACTGCTGTGGTCACTGGAGAACTGTCTCAGATACTGATCGAGCCATGGGTCAATCTTTTCAGCCACCTTCTTGGGAGTTAGAAACATGCCCAACAGTGTGCCAATGCCAGTGCCACTGGAGTAGCTCAGAACGATATAATCCCCACCACAATCACCTGAAGCTTGTGTCAAGTGTTTCACAATTTTGTTCTCCTTGTCTGCAATATGCGTAACTTCATAGTCACCCTTGCTGTCTGTTTCCAAGAGAGGAATGCCCAGCTTAAAGCTGGATTTCTGTACAAATATCATCTTTCCTCTTGCCTCAGCCATAGTTGGCATGTCAGACTTCACCCATACATCTGTATCATCAATAATCATTTCTCCAATCAGCTCCTCAACATTCTCTTTATCAAACAAATCAGGCTTTACTCTAATGAGAACCGCCTCACTTCTGAATTCGGACAAAAATGCTCTGATCGTGTCAAGGACCTCATAGAACGACTTGTGTTGGTAGACAACCCAGTGCATGACATAGAGTTTGTTTTCAAAGGCGAATATCCTGAGGTCCAGATAGCGTATGCCGGCCCTCAGCTGATCCCCCAACTCCCAGGCCTGACACTCTGCCGCTGGGCCTCCATAGAGAGCCATGGTGTCATGGGTACCAGGTATGGTGATGTCAGAGATTAATTTGTCGTCATCAATGGCCTCCATCCAGCCAATCTTGTAGGATTCTGGGAGTAGGAGTCTTTTGTCATTGAAGAAGAGGTCCTTTCCTTGGCAAAAACCTCTAAAAGTAAATCATACAACAAAGGATTGACTCATCATTTGTTTGTCATCGAAATATTGGTGTTTGAGGGTTATGAATGGTGTATAAGCTCACAGTAAAAAAAGATGTCACCTTGCACTTTCCTGAGCAGTGTACTCACTTTACCAAAGTCACCTTGTTCTGCAACTAATGTCATACCATTTATCAAAGGTCATCAGCTAGATAATAGAGACTGAAAGGTTGAAGAGAGCCTTTACTTAGGTACCATGCTTTTTCATACACAGATGGGAGAATATAATCAGTCAACGGAGCATGGGATTGAGGGTGGTAGTGTTTGTAAAATATTGAAAAGCCAAATAAAGAAACTATGATAAAAAAATATATAATATATATTTTTTTTAAACAATCAGTCCAGACTATGCTTACTTTTACTTAAATATCTGTGTATCCCTGTGAATTACAACTTGCACCAAAGCCATATGTCACGTACACTCCCTCTCGGGGTCGTCAGGCTGCTCATTATTACACACACCTGTCATCAGACTCACCTGGACTCAATCACCTGCCTGATTACCTTACATATCACTCCCTTTAGTTCAATCCCTAGGCGTCAATGTTTCATGTCGGTACACCACTCCTGTTTCGTTCCATATTTATTTATTAAATACACTCGCTGAACTTGCTTCCTGACTCCCAGTGTACACGTTACACCATATGTATGGGATACCACAAAAACATCAATTGACTCACAGCATTTTGCTCACTTTTCATAAACTTTTTTACTACTTCCATTAAGTTTAAACTAAAAGAAGAAATGTTAGGTTCGATTCAGAGTGGACAATGTAAACCCCTACAATATACATTCTGGAATTAATGGGGACTTATTTTAAATACCTGTAGCCATACTTACACAAAAAGCAGTAACATGTAGAGGTGGCAAAACAGAGCTTTCCCAGTGGTCCTCATGGTCACGTTAAAGGAGGAAAACATTCAACAACCTGCCAAAAAACATGAATAATATAATGCAAATCCAAAAATCATACTCCTGATTTTCTATATAGCCTACCTTTTCTAGATGGCTTTCCTATACCAAGACTGAAATACTGAAATGTTTCACCTGGCTAAAGACTGGGATACTCACATACAGCTCTGGACTAAGGAGTTTCACACAGGTGCTGGTGTTTTGACCTCTGCAGATTGGCAACAGAATTATAGCATACTGATAAAGGATAGGTGTGGACTCGTAGTGTTTACCTACTGTTTTTCTTTTTCTTTGAGAAAGGTTAAGCACACTTCAAAAAGATCAAATGAAATGGTACACTCAGCCTTGATCTGCCTTCACCAATGTGAGACGAGCCTCTTTAAGAATGTCATTAGCTAGGTTTCCAGCCAATTTGGCGACAGATTTTAATATGAATATTCTAAAATCTGCATAAAGAACATATGCACATTTTCCCACCAGTCGGTAGGTTTACACCCAATTGGATACAGATTTTCATGCGAATATTCTAAAATCTAAAAGTCCGTGCGTGAGAATGTAGTGCACACCATGTTCTTTTTCGCTTAAAGCTGCAATATTTAACTTGTTACTGTCATTCCCATTGAAAGCAAGTCTGATGTTTTACATGTTAGTCATTTCGCAAAGACTTACAGTAGTGAGTGCATTATTTTTCCTACTAAGAAGCGGTAGAACAGTTTTAGGTGGGCTGTGGCTCCCAGTTTAAAGGTTAGTTTTGCGTCTTTTACTTTCGGTTTTGTAGGCCACACCAGCTTCAAACATCTGAAAATTCTACATTTTTGCTTATGGAAAATGTATTTCACAGCAGTTTAGATCACGTGTCAAACTCATTCCACGGAGAGCCGAGCTTTCGCTCCACCCTTGTACTTGATTGACTAATTAAGGTTAGTAATTAGTATGAAACTCCCCTCACTTGGTTGTCTAGGTCTTCATTGAAAGGAAAAAACAAATACCCGCAGACACTCTGCCCTCCATGGAATGAGTTTGACACCCCTGGTTTAGATAGTATGCCTACAATGATTATCTACACCAGTGGATCCCAAAACGTTTTCACTCGGGACCCCCTTCCCCCTGCGCGCGCGCCACATCCAAATGTACTTTCATATGATAATTATTATATCAAATCAATATTTGCTCATAAAGGCGTTTCCACCGCCATTTCTCGCGTAATTAATTTTACCGACACAAAAAGATGTCCATGTCCAATGAACAAATTATCTGTTGGCATTTATAAAATTGAAGCCTACCGAAACTCCCTGTTTTCATCACAGCTTTCATAAATCATTTTTTTTTTTTTTTTTACAAAATATGACTTTAGGTCAAATACATTAGAATCGTGCAGTGCTCTGATTTAGTTATTAGGCCTAATAGGCTGTTATTCACCTTCTAAACATAATTCTCATGTCATTAAAGGATTAAATGAATGCATGTGGGATTTTATGCTCATTACCGCACAAAAAAACTCCAATAATTTAATTAAAGGGCCAATTTGCAGTTAAAACAATAACAAAGTAGACACCCCAACGCTGTTATGGTAAAAAGCTGAGGGATGGGCCTGGAGAAATGTAACCACTCTCACATTCATAAGCATGACGGTGCAAGGACTGACCATCCACGATATTAACATTTTCTTTTGAACCAAGTTTTTAGAATGCAGTGTTTGTTTACATTTACATTGTTTACAAACATTGGAGTAAAACAATCTTATATTTTGGGTTTTGATAGGGTGTGATAGTTGAACTAAGATCATGCGGCATAAATTATATTATTCAGGAATCAATTTATATCATTCATTCTTAAGTCCAAAAATGTATGTAGCAACTGCGGATTGCCCCTTTAAATATAATATTTTATATATAAAGTATTTGCCCACTTTTTTTCTCAGCATTACAATTTTAGATTTGACAGTATAGGACCAATGATTTATATCTGGGTTTATTTACACAATTGAGTAGCACACATACATTTTGGTCAAATGCAATGACACCCCCACACCACTAGACTTCAACGTTGCAAAGACCTCAGGTAATACTGCTTTCATCTCAGCTTGAGAATCTTGTTAGCTGGTTTTGTGATGTAGCAAAGATTGTTTATTATATTGACAAGATAGTAAAGTGACCGCTATAACAATGGAAATACATGTCCTCAACGATTGAAGGTGGGTGATGCGAGAGCAGGTGGGACCATTCTAGCCAATGAGAGGGCCGACACATGTGAACAACATGCTTGAACGTGTTATATGATGAGTCCTCTATCTATCTATGACAACAGGCACAACTCTGATATTAAGTCATTTTTTTCAAAGTTGCCAAAATGCCACGTCCGTATGTATATATATATATATATATATATATATATATATATATATATATATATATATATATATATATATATATGTTTGTATATAGCAAGCATGAGCTAGCTAACTACGTAACTAGCTAACGTTAGCTTGTGAGTATTTTAGCTACCATGGTTAGAAGTGACTGAAATAGGGGCCTCCCGAGTGGCGCAGTGGTCTAAGGCACTGCATCGCAGTGCTTGCTGTGTCACTAGAGGTTCTGGTTCTGTCGAGTCCAGGCTCTGTCGCAGCCGGCCGTGACCGGGAGATCCATGGGGCAGTGCACAATTGTCGCAGCGTCATCCGGGTTAGAGGTGGGTTTGGCCAGCAGGGATTTTCTTCTCCCATCTCACACTAGTGACTCATGTGGCGGGCCAGGCGCAGTGCACACTGACACGGTCGCCAGGTGTATGGTGTTTCCTCTGACACATTGGTGCGGCTGGTTACTAGGTTAAGCGGGCAATGTGTCAAGAAGCAGTGCAGCTTGGCTGGGTTGTGTTTCGGAGGACGCACGGCTCTCGACCTTCGCCTCTCCCGAGTCCGTACGGGGGATGCAGCGATGGGACAAGACTGTAACTACCAATTGGATACCATGAGATTGGGGAGAAAAAGAAAATCGTCACAAAATCGGGGTAAAACCCGAACCCATCATTGAAAGATGAGACTCTCACAACAGTGTCGGTTGTTTGACTCTTTGACATCAACAAGCTTTACATCTGAACTCTCTGTCGCAGACGTCCTCATTTCGAAGAGGTCTTCTCACAAAACCGACACTCTCATGAACACAAAGGTGTCGGTTGTTCTGCTCTATGAGTCACACAAGCTTCAGTGGAGTCATTTGAAGGTAACCCTAAAAGTGCATAGGGGGTCAAATGTGCCACGAATAACATGACCAAACATGAGTCTAGATTATTTTATTTATTTGTTTTCCTATATTTCTCAGATATAGGACCACTGGCGTACCGGACACCCCTCCACAGTTACAGAGAGGGTACAAACTCACGTCCTGACCAACTAACACATACAAAACTAACAGAAAACAGGTCAGGAACGTGACACATACATACACACAGTTGAAGTCGGAAGTTTAGGTACACCTTAGCCAAATACATTTAGACTCAGTTTTTCACAATTCCTGACATTTAATCCTAGTAAAGATTCCCTGTCTTAGGTCAGTTAGGATCACCACTTCATTTTATGTCAGAATAATAGTAGAGAGAGTGATTTATTTCAGCTTTTATTTCTTTCATCACATTCCCAGTGGGTCATAAGTTTACATACACTCAATAAGTATTTGGTAGCATTGCCTTTAAATTGTTTAACTTGGGTCAAACATTTCGGGTAGCCTTCCACAAGCTTCCCACAATAAGTTGGGTGACTTTTGTCCCATTCCTCCTGACAGAGCTGGTTTAACTGAGTCAGGTTTGTAGGCCTCCTTGCTCGCACATGCTTATTCAGTTCTGCCCACAAACGTTCTATAGGATTGAGGTCAGGGCTTTGTGATGGCAACTCCAATACCTTGACTTTGTTGTCCTTAAGCCATTTTGCCACAACTTTGGAAGTATGCTTGGGGTCATTGTCCATTTGGAAGGCCCATTTGCAACCAAGCTTTAACTTCCTGACTGATGTCTTGAGACTGATTCAAAATATACACATAATTTTTCTTCTTCATGATGCCATCTATTTTGTGAAGTGCACCAGTCCCTCCTGCAGCAAAGCACCCCCACAACATGATGCTGCCACCCCCGTGCTTCACGGTTGGGATGGTGTTCTTTCACTTGCAAGCCTCCCCCTTTTTCCTCCAAACATAGCGATGGTCATTATGGCCAAACAGTTCTATTTCTGTTTCATCAGACCAGAGGACATTTCTCAAAAAAGTATGATCTTTGTCCCCATGTGCAGTTGCAAACCATAGTCTGGCTATTTAATGGCAGTTTTGGAGCAGTGGCTGAGGCTGAGCAGCCTTTCAGGTTATGTCGATATAGGATTCGTTTTACTGTGGATATAGATACTTTTGTACCTGTTTCCTCCAGCATCTTCACAAGGTCCTTTGATGTTGTTCTGGGATTTATTTGCACTTTTCGCACCAAAGTACGTTCATCTCTAGGAGACAGAATGCATCTCCTTCCTGAGCGGTGTGACGGCTGCGTGGTCCCATGGTGTTTATACTTGTGTACTATTGTTTGTTCAGATGAACGTGGTACCTTCAGGCGTTTGGAAATTGCTCCCAAGGATGAGCCAGACTTGTGGAGGTCTACAATTGTTTGGATTTCTTTTGATTTCTCCATGATGTCAAGCAACGAGGCACCTCAGTTTGAAGGTAGACCTTGAAATACATCCACAGGTACACCTCCAATTGACTCAAATGATATCAAAAAGCTTATCAGAAGCTTCTAAAACCATGACAGAATTTTCTAGAATTTTCCAAGCTGTTTAAAACCTTTCTAGGACACACGTTCCGCTAGCGGAACCCCCCCAACATTCCGCTGAAAAGGCAGCGCGGGAAATTCAAAAATATTTTTTTGAAATATTTAACTTTCACACATTAACAAGTCCAATACAGCAAATGAAAGATAAACATCTTGTTAATCTACCCATCGTGTCCGATTTTTAAAATGTTTTACAGCGAAAACACAACATATATTTATGTTAGATCACCACCAAATCCAAAAAACACACAGCCATTTTTCCCAGCCAAAGATAGTCACAAAAGCAGAAATAGAGATAAAATTAATCACTAACCTTTGATAGTCTTCATCAGATGACACTCATAGGACATCATGTTACACAATACATTTCTGTTTTGTTCGATAATGTGCATATTTATATCCACAAATCTCGGTTTACATTGGCGCCATGTTCAGAAATGCCTCCAAAATATCCGGAGTAATTACAGAGAGCCACGTCAAATAACAGAAATACTCATAAACTTTGATGAAAGATACATGTTTTACATTTAATTAAAGATACACTTGTTCTTAATGCAAGCGCTGTGTCAGATTTTTTTTTAAACTTTACGGAAAAAGCATACCATGCAATAATCTGAGACGGCGCTCAGAAATACACAACATTTCTCCGCCATGTTGGAGTCAACAGAAATACGAAATGACATCATAAATATTCCCTTACCTTTGATGATCTTTCATCAGAATGCAGTGCCAGGAATCCTAGTTCCACAATAAATAGTTGTTTTGTTCGATAATGTCCATTACTAGTGTCCAATTAGCTACTTTTGCTAGCACGTTTAGTTCACATGTCCAAACGCTGGCGCCGGTCCAGGCGAACTCGGACGAAAACTTAAAAAAGTTATATTCCAGGTCGAATAAACTGGTCAAATTAAGTAGAGAATCAATCTTCAGGATGTTGTTATCATATATATCCAATAACGTTCCAACCGGAGCATTCGTTTTTGTCTACAGAGTAATGGAATGCATGGCGATATCATGAGTAATGCGCATAACCAGGAACTAGCATTCTGCCAGACCACTGACTCAAATAGCTGCCATCCGGCCCCACATCACACTAGAGGCTTCATTCCACGTTCTACTGACTGTTGACATCTAGTGGAAGGCGTAGGAAGTGCGAGCAGATCCATATCTTACTGGGATGTGAATAGACAATGGGTTTAACATCAACCAGCCCCAGAATTTCCACTTCCTGTTTGGAAGTTTGCCTGCCATATGAGTTCTGTTATACTCACAGACATAATTCAAACAGTTTTAAAAACTTCAGAGTCTTTTGTATCCAATAGTAATAATAATATGCATATATTAGCATCTGGAACAGAGTAGGAGGCAGTTCACTATGGGCACGCAATTCATCCAAAAGTGAAAATGCTGCCCCCTACCCCTAAAAGGTTTTAAAGGCACAGTCAGCTTAGTCTATGTAAACTTCTGACCCACTGGAATTGTGATACGGTGATTTATAAGATAAATAATCTGTCTGTAAACAATTGTTGGAAAAATTACTTGTGTCATGCACAAAGTAGATGTCCTAACCAACTTGCCAAAGCTATAGTTTGTTAACAAGACAGTGGTGGAGTGGTTGAAAAACGAGTTTTAATGACTACAACATAAGTGTATATAAAATTCCGACTTCAAATGTACATGCAGTATGCGCCTACAGTAGAAACGACAGCACGATATACAGAAAATAAGGAACTTACTTTGATAGGAACTCACACATGTCCAAAGTTATTATTTGTAAGGAAAACAACAAGTTAGGCAAAGCTAGCACCAGCAAGAAAATGTTCCAATTCCTGCAAGACTGAGCAAATATATGCATACATGATTTGTGCAAACATGAGTGAAGTGCGGTGGGCTCTCCTCGAAGAGAGAAGTTTATCTGGCTCAGTTAAGCCTCAAACATAAATTGTACGCAACACTGAATGTGAATTAATGAGGAGGCTTAACACACCTCTATTTAAACGGTTGGAAAATACAACTTGTTTGAAAATAATTTGAAACTGACAAGTTGAAACACAGCCTATAGATTATTAGTAGGCAGCGCATGTTAACTACCCTGTTGCGTAATAATCACATTTTGGAACAGTGAGTGCATTCTGACATCACGTGCATAAAACAACTCACGCTGGGGCGACCGTTTCAGACTCACGTGTGAAAAGGTTCAATTTCCAACTTTATTTACATTGTTGCCACCAGCCAGAATGTTAAATCATGGCAGCCTTGCGGCACTGTGTACAGCTTTGTGAAATGTTAAGCTTAACATGAGAAAATGACAACCAAATAGGCCTACCAATAAACATGTATCCATTTGCTAAAGCAAAGCTATACGCTACATGCCCTGGCACCACAGAAAGCCTATCATCGATCCGATAGGCAACCGCATAGATATGTCCCAATTTCAGCACCATGGACAGTGGTTGGTAGTCTAAATTTTGTGAGTGGCTCTCTGGCTGATGCATTTTATGTTTATTGTAGGGAGTGGGGGGCCCACTCCAACCTTGCGGGGGTCCAGAGAAACTGCATAACGCCAGGGTATAGGACAAATACTTCAAAACATTATGATTTATTTTTGGACTGTCTGTTTTGCGAATATTAAATGTGTTAATGTTTCTATGGATTATAGCAGTAAAGGCCAAATTCAATGTTTCATCAAATATATATATATATTTTTTTTTATATATATACCTACAGGGGTCCTCAAATTCAAGTGGCTAAATTATCAATTTGATGACGACCATCTTAAAACAATTGCATATATTAACTTAGTAGATAATGCAACACTTTATGTTGGTGTTGTCTTTATTTTGGCAGTTACCTATATTTACCTCCAAGAAAACCTATGAGCAACCAACGGTGTATGTTTGTATGGGAATGAATGCCACCTGACAGTACAGTTTCAAAACAGTAAAACTGTTGAGCTAAGAAAGTTAGTTTATTTTTTTTGAGGGGGGGGGGGGGGGACAACAGAATAAAAGATACAGTAAGAAATTATCAAAATGCAGAAAAAAATGAATATACAACAGTCAATTCATTAATTAACTTGATATAGTCCCCTTTATAACTGTCCTTTCAGTTCTGGAAAAATGACAAATACAAAAAGCATGAAGACATACAATCAGTGTCAGTTGTCATTTAAATAAAGCAAAATCACAGTAGGCGTTACAGTAAATTAAGGAAGTTAACTATATGTACTACATACTGTATGTATAACAACAAATGTGTGGGTGTGGAGGGGGGTGTATGATGATCCATTTATGTAGAATACATTTCATTCTATTTATTTATGTATTCCATGTGGAAGCAGCATCACTCTTTAATCATCCATGACAAATTTCCCCACCTGGTCAATAAAGTATATCAGATCAGTGCTCTTTAAGCTGCAGGGTTAGTGGTGACCTCCTCCAGCAGAGGCTTATACTGCTCCAGGTCCCGGATGTTCTGCAACATATCAGAGCAAAGTTACACATTACTTGGCAGGACACAACAAACATTACCTTGGTTGTGTGTGTGTATCTACATATCCGTATTCTACTTCCATTTGTATGGCCGTTGTATTCGCTCTGTTCAAGGGTTCTCTGTTCATACCTCTTTTCCCTCCTTTCCATTCTTGTACAAAGCCTTGATACCCAACACCGCAGAGCTTATGGTGACACAAAGCTGAAGGACTGCAAGGACGATGAGCACGATGTCCAAGGCATTCATCAACATCTAATGGTAGAACAAACACATTTGAACATATTGACAGTTGACTGGATTGTTTAGCAAGATAGTGCTGTTGGTGAACACTGGAAAATACAGAAACAGACTGGCATACCAGCTATTAGAATGTGCTTTAAACATGGTACCCACTATCTCTGTTTAAGGACACATGTTCATTGCTAAATTAAGCAGTTTGATCCTTCTAATCAAATGTTCATATATTTTACTTAAAACAGACAAGGGACACCTTCCTCACATGATGGATATCATTAAAAAACTTAATTGAAAAGCACTCACCTGTGCAATCTGCTTGGCATCTTTGCATTTCGCCAAGAGTCTATCCCTCTCCGGATCACTGGGTGGTTTTGTCACCTGGCCGCCATAGTAGTCATCTCGCCAGTTGTAGTTGTCACCATTGCAAATCCACCAGAAATTGTAGTGTGCCAGGTCTATAGCATACAGCACAATTCCAGTAATGGCCAGAGCAGCACCTGACAGGTTCATCAAAACATTGATGCCCACCTAAAACACAATCAGGGAATATAAAACCAGTTTGACTCAACTGAGTAAACCACAGAGGTCTAGATATCTCAGATATTCAGTTGATGATTATAATTCAGCTGGATCAGATTGAATGATTGTTCAATGGAGGAAGGGAATGAGGCTAAGGAATGACAGGAAAGAGTTAAAGGTATGTGCATCAGTGAACAACTCACCAAGCAGGGACTGGGGAACTTCTCAGCCAATATACACATGATGCCAACGGCTATAAACTAAGGAGAAGGCACACATATCAAAATCAAATACGAACAACCTACAATCAACACATTATTTGTCCTTATAAATAACAAAAATGTCATAAGAAAAAAACAGATATTTGACTTTAACCCTGTTATTTTATTTAAAAAAGACTAAGTGTGGGTAGGCAGTTACTTATGTTTCCTGGTTTTGTTTACTGTGGTTATAACTCCAAGTGAAATCACGTGCTTCCATACTAAACATGATGACATGGTAAACGATAACAAAATAAAGTAAGCTTACCACACCACCAAGCCAATAAGGAACCCCATTCCATCGCAGTGAGCTAGAATAATCCGTGCTAACAAGGATTGCTCCCAAGCCAATGTTGAGAACTCCCACCATGATCTGTATAGTCTGTGAAAGAAAATAATAATTTTAGAAATCTCTCTCTCACTTCCGATGACAAATGCAACACAGTGATGATAGACATGTATGTTGTGGTGTGTGTTATTTTAGTTCACCTACCCCCAGAGCTGTCTGGGAACTTGCTTGGAGCCTCCTCAGTCCCTGGGACACAGAGCATGATGGGCTGTAGCACAAGGTCCCAAGTATTTGACACAGCAGTGGCCAACTGCTTCCTTCTTTAGAGTTCACAGTAAATACAGTCACCCCTCCACCTTTGGTCACAGTCACTGACATGCTGGCCACTCTTGGTTACACAGCTCTAAAACAAAAGGCAGAACAATCACCTTAATGTTAAAATAAGTGTGTATGCCTTATACTGTCATGATGTTAAAAGGTGCACATTCATTCCAAAAACATCTGGAAAAGTCTGTGTTGTATCTGTAGGATACAATTTTTTTTTTAAAGGACCAACTATCCTTTCCGTTAGAGAATCTATTGCATTGTACAGCACTCTGAATATGACCTAAATAAGGGCTCTCTTACTGTCACTGCTACAGTGTGTATTGGGTCATAGTGACTAACAGGTTCCATCCCACGTGGACAACATTAAAGTGAATCTACCCATTATTTTGTTGCTTTGCTTTCCTTCATTGCGGTAATCTCTTGCCTCATTGAAAGATGATAGGAGAAAGGGCATGTCATAAAGTGTGGTGATGAGTGGGTGTAGAGCCTCTGCTACACATGAGCAGGAAGTGCACAACATAACTCCCCCTTCTGGGAAATGACTTGAAACAGCAAATGTATTACCATGTTGCTCAATTAACTTATGAATTCAAGCAAATCAGTACAGCACAACAATTCTGCATCACTTTACCATAAAGCATTTATGCCACTGATTGTTTACTTAGATATGGGGGAAACTCACTCATCCACTTACAATGTATAGCACCCACCTGGGCGATGCCATCAATGGCAGCCATTTTGAATTAGAAAGAACTCCACCCATTTTGTACCAGTAGGCTACAGGTATTTACAAATAGTGTTTATTTTTAGTTAGCAGCAGAAAGTACACATACCATATAATGTCCCAGTAAACCAGATTAAACAGTACTGTAAAATACAGTACTATCCAGAAGTTACACATCCGTCTGTCAGTGGTGGAGTTCGTTTGGCATGTCCCGGTGCCCCGGGTGTGTAGAGATTTCACTTAAAGACCAATGGAATGGTCTAAAATACGCAAACTCCGCCCACCAGGAGCACCCGGCCATGCAAAACAAACTCAACCATTGGGTGTTCCCCATCAAATCCATCCCCTGACTCACGAATGTAAACCCTAACAAATGTTTGCTTAGATTATAACTGCTGAACTTTGCAGTGTGAATTGTTTAATATAATCTATTTATTTACTATTTTGTAATTACATCATTTCTTTTTGAGAGCATGAAACAACTACACACAGATTTAAGATTTAAATTCACTCAAAACGTATTATTCAACATGTATTTTAGAGAAAAGCTCACCCGTTCCTGCAATTGAGATGGACACCTCTACAGGTCCTGTTCAATCACAGTGGCAGACCAGTCTGCTTGTTGCGCAGTTTGGTTTCCTTACAGGGAAGTAGCTGGTAGGGAGGGCTCAGCCAGTCTCAGCTAGTTCCCAACAGGCCCTCCTCCTCACTTTAAAGAGATCCTGAGAGGTTAACCCTTCCCTCACTGAAAAATAAACATATAATGGATTCCTGTCATTTCCTGCCATACTGAAGAACCCCCCCACCACACACACACACAAAGCATGGACTCCATAGTTGTTCTTTGCCATTTTAATGATTTTCTTTGTTTTTAATAGAGCAAGCAGGGGCAAAGTACAAAGACGTGTAGTGCCAAGTCTTCATTATTGTTGTTTAAGAGCGCATGCCAATACTACGTTACAATCACTAAATTCTTTACTTTGTCATAGTCTTCTTTCTCGCTCCTTTTCAATATGAGCACAATCAAGTATAGTATGTGTCATGTGTTGTTGCTGGACTTAATCTAATGGTGTCAACTAACATTTCAGACAGCAATATAATTATGACTTCCATGGGTGAACACTTCACCAATCATTGATCTTAATGACTGTTTGAATGAGGTCGATACCAGGAAAGTCCATGGCAATCACCCCGAAACATGCACTGCTGTGGTCACTGGAGAACTGTCTCAGATACTGATCGAGCCATGGGTCAATCTTTTCAGCCACCTTCTTGGGAGTTAGAAACATGCCCAACAGTGTGCCAATGCCAGTGCCACTGGAGTAGCTCAGAACGATATAATCCCCACCACAATCACCTGAAGCTTGTGTCAAGTGTTTCACAATTTTGTTCTCCTTGTCTGCAATATGCGTAACTTCATAGTCACCCTTGCTGTCTGTTTCCAAGAGAGGAATGCCCAGCTTAAAGCTGGATTTCTGTACAAATATCATCTTTCCTCTTGCCTCAGCCATAGTTGGCATGTCAGACTTCACCCATACATCTGTATCATCAATAATCATTTCTCCAATCAGCTCCTCAACATTCTCTTTATCAAAAAAAATCAGGCTTTACTCTAATGAGAACCGCCTCACTTCTGAATTCGGACAAAAATGCTCTGATCGTGTCAAGGACCTCATAGAACGACTTGTGTTGGTAGACAACCCAGTGCATGACATAGAGTTTGTTTTCAAAGGCGAATATCCTGAGGTCCAGATAGCGTATGCCGGCCCTCAGCTGATCCCCCAACTCCCAGGCCTGACACTCTGCCGCTGGGCCTCCATAGAGAGCCATGGTGTCATGGGTACCAGGTATGGTGATGTCAGAGATTAATTTGTCGTCATCAATGGCCTCCATCCAGCCAATCTTGTAGGATTCTGGGAGTAGGAGTCTTTTGTCATTGAAGAAGAGGTCCTTTCCTTGGCAAAAACCTCTAAAAGTAAATCATACAACAAAGGATTGACTCATCATTTGTTTGTCATCGAAATATTGGTGTTTGAGGGTTATGAATGGTGTATAAGCTCACAGTAAAAAAAGATGTCACCTTGCACTTTCCTGAGCAGTGTACTCACTTTACCAAAGTCACCTTGTTCTGCAACTAATGTCATACCATTTATCAAAGGTCATCAGCTAGATAATAGAGACTGAAAGGTTGAAGAGAGCCTTTACTTAGGTACCATGCTTTTTCATACACAGATGGGAGAATATAATCAGTCAACGGAGCATGGGATTGAGGGTGGTAGTGTTTGTAAAATATTGAAAAGCCAAATAAAGAAACTATGATAAAAAAATATATAATATATATTTTTTTTAAACAATCAGTCCAGACTATGCTTACTTTTACTTAAATATCTGTGTATCCCTGTGAATTACAACTTGCACCAAAGCCATATGTCACGTACACTCCCTCTCGGGGTCGTCAGGCTGCTCATTATTACACACACCTGTCATCAGACTCACCTGGACTCAATCACCTGCCTGATTACCTTACATATCACTCCCTTTAGTTCAATCCCTAGGCGTCAATGTTTCATGTCGGTACACCACTCCTGTTTCGTTCCATATTTATTTATTAAATACACTCGCTGAACTTGCTTCCTGACTCCCAGTGTACACGTTACACCATATGTATGGGATACCACAAAAACATCAATTGACTCACAGCATTTTGCTCACTTTTCATAAACTTTTTTACTACTTCCATTAAGTTTAAACTAAAAGAAGAAATGTTAGGTTCGATTCAGAGTGGACAATGTAAACCCCTACAATATACATTCTGGAATTAATGGGGACTTATTTTAAATACCTGTAGCCATACTTACACAAAAAGCAGTAACATGTAGAGGTGGCAAAACAGAGCTTTCCCAGTGGTCCTCATGGTCACGTTAAAGGAGGAAAACATTCAACAACCTGCCAAAAAACATGAATAATATAATGCAAATCCAAAAATCATACTCCTGATTTTCTATATAGCCTACCTTTTCTAGATGGCTTTCCTATACCAAGACTGAAATACTGAAATGTTTCACCTGGCTAAAGACTGGGATACTCACATACAGCTCTGGACTAAGGAGTTTCACACAGGTGCTGGTGTTTTGACCTCTGCAGATTGGCAACAGAATTATAGCATACTGATAAAGGATAGGTGTGGACTCGTAGTGTTTACCTACTGTTTTTCTTTTTCTTTGAGAAAGGTTAAGCACACTTCAAAAAGATCAAATGAAATGGTACACTCAGCCTTGATCTGCCTTCACCAATGTGAGACGAGCCTCTTTAAGAATGTCATTAGCTAGGTTTCCAGCCAATTTGGCGACAGATTTTAATATGAATATTCTAAAATCTGCATAAAGAACATATGCACATTTTCCCACCAGTCGGTAGGTTTACACCCAATTGGATACAGATTTTCATGCGAATATTCTAAAATCTAAAAGTCCGTGCGTGAGAATGTAGTGCACACCATGTTCTTTTTCGCTTAAAGCTGCAATATTTAACTTGTTACTGTCATTCCCATTGAAAGCAAGTCTGATGTTTTACATGTTAGTCATTTCGCAAAGACTTACAGTAGTGAGTGCATTATTTTTCCTACTAAGAAGCGGTAGAACAGTTTTAGGTGGGCTGTGGCTCCCAGTTTAAAGGTTAGTTTTGCGTCTTTTACTTTCGGTTTTGTAGGCCACACCAGCTTCAAACATCTGAAAATTCTACATTTTTGCTTATGGAAAATGTATTTCACAGCAGTTTAGATCACGTGTCAAACTCATTCCACGGAGAGCCGAGCTTTCGCTCCACCCTTGTACTTGATTGACTAATTAAGGTTAGTAATTAGTATGAAACTCCCCTCACTTGGTTGTCTAGGTCTTCATTGAAAGGAAAAAACAAATACCCGCAGACACTCTGCCCTCCATGGAATGAGTTTGACACCCCTGGTTTAGATAGTATGCCTACAATGATTATCTACACCAGTGGATCCCAAAACGTTTTCACTCGGGACCCCCTTCCCCCTGCGCGCGCGCCACATCCAAATGTACTTTCATATGATAATTATTATATCAAATCAATATTTGCTCATAAAGGCGTTTCCACCGCCATTTCTCGCGTAATTAATTTTACCGACACAAAAAGATGTCCATGTCCAATGAACAAATTATCTGTTGGCATTTATAAAATTGAAGCCTACCGAAACTCCCTGTTTTCATCACAGCTTTCATAAATCATTTTTTTTTTTTTTTTACAAAATATGACTTTAGGTCAAATACATTAGAATCGTGCAGTGCTCTGATTTAGTTATTAGGCCTAATAGGCTGTTATTCACCTTCTAAACATAATTCTCATGTCATTAAAGGATTAAATGAATGCATGTGGGATTTTATGCTCATTACCGCACAAAAAAACTCCAATAATTTAATTAAAGGGCCAATTTGCAGTTAAAACAATAACAAAGTAGACACCCCAACGCTGTTATGGTAAAAAGCTGAGGGATGGGCCTGGAGAAATGTAACCACTCTCACATTCATAAGCATGACGGTGCAAGGACTGACCATCCACGATATTAACATTTTCTTTTGAACCAAGTTTTTAGAATGCAGTGTTTGTTTACATTTACATTGTTTACAAACATTGGAGTAAAACAATCTTATATTTTGGGTTTTGATAGGGTGTGATAGTTGAACTAAGATCATGCGGCATAAATTATATTATTCAGGAATCAATTTATATCATTCATTCTTAAGTCCAAAAATGTATGTAGCAACTGCGGATTGCCCCTTTAAATATAATATTTTATATATAAAGTATTTGCCCACTTTTTTTCTCAGCATTACAATTTTAGATTTGACAGTATAGGACCAATGATTTATATCTGGGTTTATTTACACAATTGAGTAGCACACATACATTTTGGTCAAATGCAATGACACCCCCACACCACTAGACTTCAACGTTGCAAAGACCTCAGGTAATACTGCTTTCATCTCAGCTTGAGAATCTTGTTAGCTGGTTTTGTGATGTAGCAAAGATTGTTTATTATATTGACAAGATAGTAAAGTGACCGCTATAACAATGGAAATACATGTCCTCAACGATTGAAGGTGGGTGATGCGAGAGCAGGTGGGACCATTCTAGCCAATGAGAGGGCCGACACATGTGAACAACATGCTTGAACGTGTTATATGATGAGTCCTCTATCTATCTATGACAACAGGCACAACTCTGATATTAAGTCATTTTTTTCAAAGTTGCCAAAATGCCACGTCCGTATGTATATATATATATATATATATATATATATATATGTTTGTATATAGCAAGCATGAGCTAGCTAACTACGTAACTAGCTAACGTTAGCTTGTGAGTATTTTAGCTACCATGGTTAGAAGTGACTGAAATAGGGGCCTCCCGAGTGGCGCAGTGGTCTAAGGCACTGCATCGCAGTGCTTGCTGTGTCACTAGAGGTTCTGGTTCTGTCGAGTCCAGGCTCTGTCGCAGCCGGCCGTGACCGGGAGATCCATGGGGCAGTGCACAATTGTCGCAGCGTCATCCGGGTTAGAGGTGGGTTTGGCCAGCAGGGATTTTCTTCTCCCATCTCACACTAGTGACTCATGTGGCGGGCCAGGCGCAGTGCACACTGACACGGTCGCCAGGTGTATGGTGTTTCCTCTGACACATTGGTGCGGCTGGTTACTAGGTTAAGCGGGCAATGTGTCAAGAAGCAGTGCAGCTTGGCTGGGTTGTGTTTCGGAGGACGCACGGCTCTCGACCTTCGCCTCTCCCGAGTCCGTACGGGGGATGCAGCGATGGGACAAGACTGTAACTACCAATTGGATACCATGAGATTGGGGAGAAAAAGAAAATCGTCACAAAATCGGGGTAAAACCCGAACCCATCATTGAAAGATGAGACTCTCACAACAGTGTCGGTTGTTTGACTCTTTGACATCAACAAGCTTTACATCTGAACTCTCTGTCGCAGACGTCCTCATTTCGAAGAGGTCTTCTCACAAAACCGACACTCTCATGAACACAAAGGTGTCGGTTGTTCTGCTCTATGAGTCACACAAGCTTCAGTGGAGTCATTTGAAGGTAACCCTAAAAGTGCATAGGGGGTCAAATGTGCCACGAATAACATGACCAAACATGAGTCTAGATTATTTTATTTATTTGTTTTCCTATATTTCTCAGATATAGGACCACTGGCGTACCGGACACCCCTCCACAGTTACAGAGAGGGTACAAACTCACGTCCTGACCAACTAACACATACAAAACTAACAGAAAACAGGTCAGGAACGTGACACATACATACACACAGTTGAAGTCGGAAGTTTAGGTACACCTTAGCCAAATACATTTAGACTCAGTTTTTCACAATTCCTGACATTTAATCCTAGTAAAGATTCCCTGTCTTAGGTCAGTTAGGATCACCACTTCATTTTATGTCAGAATAATAGTAGAGAGAGTGATTTATTTCAGCTTTTATTTCTTTCATCACATTCCCAGTGGGTCATAAGTTTACATACACTCAATAAGTATTTGGTAGCATTGCCTTTAAATTGTTTAACTTGGGTCAAACATTTCGGGTAGCCTTCCACAAGCTTCCCACAATAAGTTGGGTGACTTTTGTCCCATTCCTCCTGACAGAGCTGGTTTAACTGAGTCAGGTTTGTAGGCCTCCTTGCTCGCACATGCTTATTCAGTTCTGCCCACAAACGTTCTATAGGATTGAGGTCAGGGCTTTGTGATGGCAACTCCAATACCTTGACTTTGTTGTCCTTAAGCCATTTTGCCACAACTTTGGAAGTATGCTTGGGGTCATTGTCCATTTGGAAGGCCCATTTGCAACCAAGCTTTAACTTCCTGACTGATGTCTTGAGACTGATTCAAAATATACACATAATTTTTCTTCTTCATGATGCCATCTATTTTGTGAAGTGCACCAGTCCCTCCTGCAGCAAAGCACCCCCACAACATGATGCTGCCACCCCCGTGCTTCACGGTTGGGATGGTGTTCTTTCACTTGCAAGCCTCCCCCTTTTTCCTCCAAACATAGCGATGGTCATTATGGCCAAACAGTTCTATTTCTGTTTCATCAGACCAGAGGACATTTCTCAAAAAAGTATGATCTTTGTCCCCATGTGCAGTTGCAAACCATAGTCTGGCTATTTAATGGCAGTTTTGGAGCAGTGGCTGAGGCTGAGCAGCCTTTCAGGTTATGTCGATATAGGATTCGTTTTACTGTGGATATAGATACTTTTGTACCTGTTTCCTCCAGCATCTTCACAAGGTCCTTTGATGTTGTTCTGGGATTTATTTGCACTTTTCGCACCAAAGTACGTTCATCTCTAGGAGACAGAATGCATCTCCTTCCTGAGCGGTGTGACGGCTGCGTGGTCCCATGGTGTTTATACTTGTGTACTATTGTTTGTTCAGATGAACGTGGTACCTTCAGGCGTTTGGAAATTGCTCCCAAGGATGAGCCAGACTTGTGGAGGTCTACAATTGTTTGGATTTCTTTTGATTTCTCCATGATGTCAAGCAACGAGGCACCTCAGTTTGAAGGTAGACCTTGAAATACATCCACAGGTACACCTCCAATTGACTCAAATGATATCAAAAAGCTTATCAGAAGCTTCTAAAACCATGACAGAATTTTCTAGAATTTTCCAAGCTGTTTAAAACCTTTCTAGGACACACGTTCCGCTAGCGGAACCCCCCCAACATTCCGCTGAAAAGGCAGCGCGGGAAATTCAAAAATATTTTTTTGAAATATTTAACTTTCACACATTAACAAGTCCAATACAGCAAATGAAAGATAAACATCTTGTTAATCTACCCATCGTGTCCGATTTTTAAAATGTTTTACAGCGAAAACACAACATATATTTATGTTAGATCACCACCAAATCCAAAAAACACACAGCCATTTTTCCCAGCCAAAGATAGTCACAAAAGCAGAAATAGAGATAAAATTAATCACTAACCTTTGATAGTCTTCATCAGATGACACTCATAGGACATCATGTTACACAATACATTTCTGTTTTGTTCGATAATGTGCATATTTATATCCACAAATCTCGGTTTACATTGGCGCCATGTTCAGAAATGCCTCCAAAATATCCGGAGTAATTACAGAGAGCCACGTCAAATAACAGAAATACTCATAAACTTTGATGAAAGATACATGTTTTACATTTAATTAAAGATACACTTGTTCTTAATGCAAGCGCTGTGTCAGATTTTTTTTTAAACTTTACGGAAAAAGCATACCATGCAATAATCTGAGACGGCGCTCAGAAATACACAACATTTCTCCGCCATGTTGGAGTCAACAGAAATACGAAATGACATCATAAATATTCCCTTACCTTTGATGATCTTTCATCAGAATGCAGTGCCAGGAATCCTAGTTCCACAATAAATAGTTGTTTTGTTCGATAATGTCCATTACTAGTGTCCAATTAGCTACTTTTGCTAGCACGTTTAGTTCACATGTCCAAACGCTGGCGCCGGTCCAGGCGAACTCGGACGAAAACTTAAAAAAGTTATATTCCAGGTCGAATAAACTGGTCAAATTAAGTAGAGAATCAATCTTCAGGATGTTGTTATCATATATATCCAATAACGTTCCAACCGGAGCATTCGTTTTTGTCTACAGAGTAATGGAATGCATGGCGATATCATGAGTAATGCGCATAACCAGGAACTAGCATTCTGCCAGACCACTGACTCAAATAGCTGCCATCCGGCCCCACATCACACTAGAGGCTTCATTCCACGTTCTACTGACTGTTGACATCTAGTGGAAGGCGTAGGAAGTGCGAGCAGATCCATATCTTACTGGGATGTGAATAGACAATGGGTTTAACATCAACCAGCCCCAGAATTTCCACTTCCTGTTTGGAAGTTTGCCTGCCATATGAGTTCTGTTATACTCACAGACATAATTCAAACAGTTTTAAAAACTTCAGAGTCTTTTGTATCCAATAGTAATAATAATATGCATATATTAGCATCTGGAACAGAGTAGGAGGCAGTTCACTATGGGCACGCAATTCATCCAAAAGTGAAAATGCTGCCCCCTACCCCTAAAAGGTTTTAAAGGCACAGTCAGCTTAGTCTATGTAAACTTCTGACCCACTGGAATTGTGATACGGTGATTTATAAGATAAATAATCTGTCTGTAAACAATTGTTGGAAAAATTACTTGTGTCATGCACAAAGTAGATGTCCTAACCAACTTGCCAAAGCTATAGTTTGTTAACAAGACAGTGGTGGAGTGGTTGAAAAACGAGTTTTAATGACTACAACATAAGTGTATATAAAATTCCGACTTCAAATGTACATGCAGTATGCGCCTACAGTAGAAACGACAGCACGATATACAGAAAATAAGGAACTTACTTTGATAGGAACTCACACATGTCCAAAGTTATTATTTGTAAGGAAAACAACAAGTTAGGCAAAGCTAGCACCAGCAAGAAAATGTTCCAATTCCTGCAAGACTGAGCAAATATATGCATACATGATTTGTGCAAACATGAGTGAAGTGCGGTGGGCTCTCCTCGAAGAGAGAAGTTTATCTGGCTCAGTTAAGCCTCAAACATAAATTGTACGCAACACTGAATGTGAATTAATGAGGAGGCTTAACACACCTCTATTTAAACGGTTGGAAAATACAACTTGTTTGAAAATAATTTGAAACTGACAAGTTGAAACACAGCCTATAGATTATTAGTAGGCAGCGCATGTTAACTACCCTGTTGCGTAATAATCACATTTTGGAACAGTGAGTGCATTCTGACATCACGTGCATAAAACAACTCACGCTGGGGCGACCGTTTCAGACTCACGTGTGAAAAGGTTCAATTTCCAACTTTATTTACATTGTTGCCACCAGCCAGAATGTTAAATCATGGCAGCCTTGCGGCACTGTGTACAGCTTTGTGAAATGTTAAGCTTAACATGAGAAAATGACAACCAAATAGGCCTACCAATAAACATGTATCCATTTGCTAAAGCAAAGCTATACGCTACATGCCCTGGCACCACAGAAAGCCTATCATCGATCCGATAGGCAACCGCATAGATATGTCCCAATTTCAGCACCATGGACAGTGGTTGGTAGTCTAAATTTTGTGAGTGGCTCTCTGGCTGATGCATTTTATGTTTATTGTAGGGAGTGGGGGGCCCACTCCAACCTTGCGGGGGTCCAGAGAAACTGCATAACGCCAGGGTATAGGACAAATACTTCAAAACATTATGATTTATTTTTGGACTGTCTGTTTTGCGAATATTAAATGTGTTAATGTTTCTATGGATTATAGCAGTAAAGGCCAAATTCAATGTTTCATCAAATATATATATATATTTTTTTTATATATACCTACAGGGGTCCTCAAATTCAAGTGGCTAAATTATCAATTTGATGACGACCATCTTAAAACAATTGCATATATTAACTTAGTAGATAATGCAACACTTTATGTTGGTGTTGTCTTTATTTTGGCAGTTACCTATATTTACCTCCAAGAAAACCTATGAGCAACCAACGGTGTATGTTTGTATGGGAATGAATGCCACCTGACAGTACAGTTTCAAAACAGTAAAACTGTTGAGCTAAGAAAGTTAGTTTATTTTTTTTGAGGGGGGGGGGGGGGACAACAGAATAAAAGATACAGTAAGAAATTATCAAAATGCAGAAAAAAATGAATATACAACAGTCAATTCATTAATTAACTTGATATAGTCCCCTTTATAACTGTCCTTTCAGTTCTGGAAAAATGACAAATACAAAAAGCATGAAGACATACAATCAGTGTCAGTTGTCATTTAAATAAAGCAAAATCACAGTAGGCGTTACAGTAAATTAAGGAAGTTAACTATATGTACTACATACTGTATGTATAACAACAAATGTGTGGGTGTGGAGGGGGGTGTATGATGATCCATTTATGTAGAATACATTTCATTCTATTTATTTATGTATTCCATGTGGAAGCAGCATCACTCTTTAATCATCCATGACAAATTTCCCCACCTGGTCAATAAAGTATATCAGATCAGTGCTCTTTAAGCTGCAGGGTTAGTGGTGACCTCCTCCAGCAGAGGCTTATACTGCTCCAGGTCCCGGATGTTCTGCAACATATCAGAGCAAAGTTACACATTACTTGGCAGGACACAACAAACATTACCTTGGTTGTGTGTGTGTATCTACATATCCGTATTCTACTTCCATTTGTATGGCCGTTGTATTCGCTCTGTTCAAGGGTTCTCTGTTCATACCTCTTTTCCCTCCTTTCCATTCTTGTACAAAGCCTTGATACCCAACACCGCAGAGCTTATGGTGACACAAAGCTGAAGGACTGCAAGGACGATGAGCACGATGTCCAAGGCATTCATCAACATCTAATGGTAGAACAAACACATTTGAACATATTGACAGTTGACTGGATTGTTTAGCAAGATAGTGCTGTTGGTGAACACTGGAAAATACAGAAACAGACTGGCATACCAGCTATTAGAATGTGCTTTAAACATGGTACCCACTATCTCTGTTTAAGGACACATGTTCATTGCTAAATTAAGCAGTTTGATCCTTCTAATCAAATGTTCATATATTTTACTTAAAACAGACAAGGGACACCTTCCTCACATGATGGATATCATTAAAAAACTTAATTGAAAAGCACTCACCTGTGCAATCTGCTTGGCATCTTTGCATTTCGCCAAGAGTCTATCCCTCTCCGGATCACTGGGTGGTTTTGTCACCTGGCCGCCATAGTAGTCATCTCGCCAGTTGTAGTTGTCACCATTGCAAATCCACCAGAAATTGTAGTGTGCCAGGTCTATAGCATACAGCACAATTCCAGTAATGGCCAGAGCAGCACCTGACAGGTTCATCAAAACATTGATGCCCACCTAAAACACAATCAGGGAATATAAAACCAGTTTGACTCAACTGAGTAAACCACAGAGGTCTAGATATCTCAGATATTCAGTTGATGATTATAATTCAGCTGGATCAGATTGAATGATTGTTCAATGGAGGAAGGGAATGAGGCTAAGGAATGACAGGAAAGAGTTAAAGGTATGTGCATCAGTGAACAACTCACCAAGCAGGGACTGGGGAACTTCTCAGCCAATATACACATGATGCCAACGGCTATAAACTAAGGAGAAGGCACACATATCAAAATCAAATACGAACAACCTACAATCAACACATTATTTGTCCTTATAAATAACAAAAATGTCATAAGAAAAAAACAGATATTTGACTTTAACCCTGTTATTTTATTTAAAAAAGACTAAGTGTGGGTAGGCAGTTACTTATGTTTCCTGGTTTTGTTTACTGTGGTTATAACTCCAAGTGAAATCACGTGCTTCCATACTAAACATGATGACATGGTAAACGATAACAAAATAAAGTAAGCTTACCACACCACCAAGCCAATAAGGAACCCCATTCCATCGCAGTGAGCTAGAATAATCCGTGCTAACAAGGATTGCTCCCAAGCCAATGTTGAGAACTCCCACCATGATCTGTATAGTCTGTGAAAGAAAATAATAATTTTAGAAATCTCTCTCTCACTTCCGATGACAAATGCAACACAGTGATGATAGACATGTATGTTGTGGTGTGTGTTATTTTAGTTCACCTACCCCCAGAGCTGTCTGGGAACTTGCTTGGAGCCTCCTCAGTCCCTGGGACACAGAGCATGATGGGCTGTAGCACAAGGTCCCAAGTATTTGACACAGCAGTGGCCAACTGCTTCCTTCTTTAGAGTTCACAGTAAATACAGTCACCCCTCCACCTTTGGTCACAGTCACTGACATGCTGGCCACTCTTGGTTACACAGCTCTAAAACAAAAGGCAGAACAATCACCTTAATGTTAAAATAAGTGTGTATGCCTTATACTGTCATGATGTTAAAGGTGCACATTCATTCCAAAAACATCTGGAAAAGTCTGTGTTGTATCTGTAGGATACAATTTTTTTTTTAAAGGACCAACTATCCTTTCCGTTAGAGAATCTATTGCATTGTACAGCACTCTGAATATGACCTAAATAAGGGCTCTCTTACTGTCACTGCTACAGTGTGTATTGGGTCATAGTGACTAACAGGTCCATCCCACGTGGACAACATTAAAGTGAATCTACCCATTATTTTGTTGCTTTGCTTTCCTTCATTGCGGTAATCTCTTGCCTCATTGAAAGATGATAGGAGAAAGTGCATGTCATAAAGTGTGGTGATGAGTGGGTGTAGAGCCTCTGCTACACATGAGCAGGAAGTGCACAACATAACTCCCCCTTCTGGGAAATGACTTGAAACAGCAAATGTATTACCATGTTGCTCAATTAACTTATGAATTCAAGCAAATCAGTACAGCACAACAATTCTGCATCACTTTACCATAAAGCATTTATGCCACTGATTGTTACTTAGATATGGGGGAAACTCACTCATCCACTTACAATGTATAGCACCCACCTGGGCGATGCCATCAATGGCAGCCATTTTGAATTAGAAAGAACTCCACCCATTTTGTACCAGTAGGCTACAGGTATTTACAAATAGTGTTTATTTTTAGTTAGCAGCAGAAAGTACACATACCATATAATGTCCCAGTAAACCAGATTAAAACAGTACTGTAAAATACAGTACTATCCAGAAGTTACACATCCGTCTGTCAGTGGTGGAGTTCGTTTGGCATGTCCCGGTGCCCCGGGTGTGTAGAGATTTCACTTAAAGACCAATGGAATGGTCTAAAATACGCAAACTCCGCCCACCAGGAGCACCCGGCCATGCAAAACAAACTCAACCATTGGGTGTTCCCCATCAAATCCATCCCCTGACTCACGAATGTAAACCCTAACAAATGTTTGCTTAGATTATAACTGCTGAACTTTGCAGTGTGAATTGTTAATATAATCTATTTATTTACTATTTTGTAATTACATCATTTCTTTTTGAGAGCATGAAACAACTACACACAGATTTAAGATTTAAATTCACTCAAAACGTATTATTCAACATGTATTTTAGAGAAAAGCTCACCCGTTCCTGCAATTGAGATGGACACCTCTACAGGTCCTGTTCAATCACAGTGGCAGACCAGTCTGCTTGTTGCGCAGTTTGGTTTCCTTACAGGGAAGTAGCTGGTAGGGAGGGCTCAGCCAGTCTCAGCTAGTTCCCAACAGGCCCTCCTCCTCACTTTAAAGAGATCCTGAGAGGTTAACCCTTCCCTCACTGAAAAATAAACATATAATGGATTCCTGTCATTTCCTGCCATACTGAAGAACCCCCCCACCACACACACACACAAAGCATGGACTCCATAGTTGTTCTTTGCCATTTTAATGATTTTCTTTGTTTTTAATAGAGCAAGCAGGGGCAAAGTACAAAGACGTGTAGTGCCAAGTCTTCATTATTGTTGTTTAAGAGCGCATGCCAATACTACGTTACAATCACTAAATTCTTTACTTTGTCATAGTCTTCTTTCTCGCTCCTTTTCAATATGAGCACAATCAAGTATAGTATGTGTCATGTGTTGTTGCTGGACTTAATCTAATGGTGTCAACTAACATTTCAGACAGCAATATAATTTATGACTTCCATGGGTGAACACTTCACCAATCATTGATCTTAATGACTGTTTGAATGAGGTCGATACCAGGAAAGTCCATGGCAATCACCCCGAAACATGCACTGCTGTGGTCACTGGAGAACTGTCTCAGATACTGATCGAGCCATGGGTCAATCTTTTCAGCCACCTTCTTGGGAGTTAGAAACATGCCCAACAGTGTGCCAATGCCAGTGCCACTGGAGTAGCTCAGAACGATATAATCCCCACCACAATCACCTGAAGCTTGTGTCAAGTGTTTCACAATTTTGTTCTCCTTGTCTGCAATATTGCGTAACTTCATAGTCACCCTTGCTGTCTGTTTCCAAGAGAGGAATGCCAGCTTAAAGCTGGATTTCTGTACAAATATCATCTTCCTCTTGCCTCAGCCATAGTTGGCATGTCAGACTTCACCCATACATCTGTATCATCAATAATCATTTCTCCAATCAGCTCCTCAACATTCTCTTTATCAAACAAATCAGGCTTTACTCTAATGAGAAACCGCCCCTCACTTCTGAATTCGGACAAAAATGCTCTGATCGTGTCAAGGACCTCATAGAACGACTTGTGTTGGTAGACAACCCAGTGCATGACATAGAGTTTGTTTTCAAGGCGAATATCCTGAGGTCCAGATAGCGTATGCCGGCCCTCAGCTGATCCCCCAACTCCCAGGCCTGACACTCTGCCGCTGGGCCTCCATAGAGAGCCATGGTGTCATGGGTACCAGGTATGGTGATGTCAGAGATTAATTTGTCGTCATCAATGGCCTCCATCCAGCCAATCTTGTAGGATTCTGGGAGTAGGAGTCTTTTGTCATTGAAGAAGAGGTCCTTTCCTTGGCAAAAACCTCTAAAAGTAAATCATACAACAAAGGATTGACTCATCATTTGTTTGTCATCGAAATATTGGTGTTTGAGGGTTATGAATGGTGTATAAGCTCACAGTAAAAAAAGATGTCACCTTGCACTTTCCTGAGCAGTGTACTCACTTTACCAAAGTCACCTTGTTCTGCAACTAATGTCATACCATTTATCAAAGGTCATCAGCTAGATAATAGAGACTGAAAGGTTGAAGAGAGCCTTTACTTAGGTACCATGCTTTTTCATACACAGATGGGAGAATATAATCAGTCAACGGAGCATGGGATTGAGGGTGGTAGTGTTTGTAAAATATTGAAAAGCCAAATAAAGAAACTATGATAAAAAAATATATAATATATATTTTTTTTAAACAATCAGTCCAGACTATGCTTACTTTTACTTAAATATCTGTGTATCCCTGTGAATTACAACTTGCACCAAAGCCATATGTCACGTACACTCCCTCTCGGGGTCGTCAGGCTGCTCATTATTACACACACCTGTCATCAGACTCACCTGGACTCAATCACCTGCCTGATTACCTTACATATCACTCCCTTTAGTTCAATCCCTAGGCGTCAATGTTTCATGTCGGTACACCACTCCTGTTTCGTTCCATATTTATTTATTAAATACACTCGCTGAACTTGCTTCCTGACTCCCAGTGTACACGTTACACCATATGTATGGGATACCACAAAAACATCAATTGACTCACAGCATTTTGCTCACTTTTCATAAACTTTTTTACTACTTCCATTAAGTTTAAACTAAAAGAAGAAATGTTAGGTTCGATTCAGAGTGGACAATGTAAACCCCTACAATATACATTCTGGAATTAATGGGGACTTATTTTAAATACCTGTAGCCATACTTACACAAAAAGCAGTAACATGTAGAGGTGGCAAAACAGAGCTTTCCCAGTGGTCCTCATGGTCACGTTAAAGGAGGAAAACATTCAACAACCTGCCAAAAAACATGAATAATATAATGCAAATCCAAAAATCATACTCCTGATTTTCTATATAGCCTACCTTTTCTAGATGGCTTTCCTATACCAAGACTGAAATACTGAAATGTTTCACCTGGCTAAAGACTGGGATACTCACATACAGCTCTGGACTAAGGAGTTTCACACAGGTGCTGGTGTTTTGACCTCTGCAGATTGGCAACAGAATTATAGCATACTGATAAAGGATAGGTGTGGACTCGTAGTGTTTACCTACTGTTTTTCTTTTTCTTTGAGAAAGGTTAAGCACACTTCAAAAAGATCAAATGAAATGGTACACTCAGCCTTGATCTGCCTTCACCAATGTGAGACGAGCCTCTTTAAGAATGTCATTAGCTAGGTTTCCAGCCAATTTGGCGACAGATTTTAATATGAATATTCTAAAATCTGCATAAAGAACATATGCACATTTTCCCACCAGTCGGTAGGTTTACACCCAATTGGATACAGATTTTCATGCGAATATTCTAAAATCTAAAAGTCCGTGCGTGAGAATGTAGTGCACCATGTTCTTTTTCGCTTAAAGCTGCAATATTTAACTTGTTACTGTCATTCCCATTGAAAGCAAGTCTGATGTTTTACATGTTAGTCATTTCGCAAAGACTTACAGTAGTGAGTGCATTATTTTTCCTACTAAGAAGCGGTAGAACAGTTTTAGGTGGGCTGTGGCTCCCAGTTTAAAGGTTAGTTTTGCGTCTTTTACTTTCGGTTTTGTAGGCCACACCAGCTTCAAACATCTGAAAATTCTACATTTTTGCTTATGGAAAATGTATTTCACAGCAGTTTAGATCACGTGTCAAACTCATTCCACGGAGAGCCGAGCTTTCGCTCCACCCTTGTACTTGATTGACTAATTAAGGTTAGTAATTAGTATGAAACTCCCCTCACTTGGTTGTCTAGGTCTTCATTGAAAGGAAAAAACAAATACCCGCAGACACTCTGCCCTCCATGGAATGAGTTTGACACCCCTGGTTTAGATAGTATGCCTACAATGATTATCTACACCAGTGGATCCCAAAACGTTTTCACTCGGGACCCCCTTCCCCCTGCGCGCGCGCCACATCCAAATGTACTTTCATATGATAATTATTATATCAAATCAATATTTGCTCATAAAGGCGTTTCCACCGCCATTTCTCGCGTAATTAATTTTACCGACACAAAAAGATGTCCATGTCCAATGAACAAATTATCTGTTGGCATTTATAAAATTGAAGCCTACCGAAACTCCCTGTTTTCATCACAGCTTTCATAAATCATTTTTTTTTTTTTTACAAATATGACTTTAGGTCAAACATTAGAATCGTGCAGTGCTCTGATTTAGTTATTAGGCCTAATAGGCTGTTATTCACCTTCTAAACTAATTCTCATGTCATTAAAGGATTAAATGAATGCATGTGGGATTTTATGCTCATTACCGCACAAAAAAACTCCAATAATTTAATTAAAGGGCCAATTTGCAGTTAAAACAATAACAAAGTAGACACCCCAACGCTGTTATGGTAAAAAGCTGAGGGATGGGCCTGGAGAAATGTAACCACTCTCACATTCATAAGCATGACGGTGCAAGGACTGACCATCCACGATATTAACATTTTCTTTTGAACCAAGTTTTTAGAATGCAGTGTTTGTTTACATTTACATTGTTTACAAACATTGGAGTAAAACAATCTTATATTTTGGGTTTTGATAGGGTGTGATAGTTGAACTAAGATCATGCGGCATAAATAATTATTCAGGAATCAATTTATATCATTCATTCTTAAGTCCAAAAATGTATGTAGCAACTGCGGATTGCCCCTTTAAATATAATATTTTATATATAAAGTATTTGCCCACTTTTTTTCTCAGCATTACAATTTTAGATTTGACAGTATAGGACCAATGATTTATATCTGGGTTTATTTACACAATTGAGTAGCACACACATTTTGGTCAAATGCAATGACACCCCCACACCACTAGACTTCAACGTTGCAAAGACCTCAGGTAATACTGCTTTCATCTCAGCTTGAGAATCTTGTTAGCTGGTTTTGTGATGTAGCAAAGATTGTTTATTATATTGACAAGATAGTAAAGTGACCGCTATAACAATGGAAATACATGTCCTCAACGATTGAAGGTGGGTGATGCGAGAGCAGGTGGGACCATTCTAGCCAATGAGAGGGCCGACACATGTGAACAACATGCTTGAACGTGTATATGATGAGTCCTCTACTATATCTATGACAACAGGCACAACTCTGATATTAAGTCATTTTTTTCAAAGTTGCCAAAATGCCACGTCCGTATGTATATATATA